>NC_056471.1:3204894-3504894 GCF_008729295.1 Plectropomus leopardus | reverse complement strand
CTGGGTTCAATTTTTAAGTCTCATCCTTTATTTTAAAATCGTATATATTCTTAGGATGCTGACGCTACAGCTGTTGCAGTAATTGTTGTGTTCAGTTATCATAGTAACATGAGTTGTACTGATCTATCTTGAGGTTAGCAGAAAAGTCCACGTCTCTTGAACAGAGCCACTCACCTTTTAGATGACTGTTTGGGTTCAGCTCGAGATACGCAGCTGCAATGTTGAGTCCCATTAATGCAGTTATATTCCACTAAGGGGAAGGCTTGGGCTGAGCTCGTTGGAAGTCATTCTACATTTACCCCTACTGTTGGCCAAAAACAGTAAACTGAAAGAAACACTGACCTTAAAATGAGGTTATATTAACACCACATAACTACCTTTCTAACTGTTACCATGGTGGGTCTGCGTGTTGCTGTTTAAGTGCAGCTTCTTTTCTAATTTTAGTTAAAAAGTAGCTTTGAGTTTGGTATCAAGGCTGTCGCCATCTTGGGTTTTTGGAGCCAGAAGTGACCATATTTGGGTGGGAGGTTGGCGCTGTGGTATAGAGGGTGGTGGATGTGACTAAAAACCAAGGCTATCAATGACAAATAGGCTGTCACTTCAAGCAGCAGGACCCTTAACTTTAGGCCTTAATAAAATGTAAACAGGTGGGTTATATAAAATTCAACCCCCCATACAATTTTCATGAATGTTAAAACCAGCTGAAGAGACCAAAATAGTTTTTTTGTATCAGGCTGTAAACGTTATTTCTCCTGTTGTCGGCATTTAGCAGGGGCTCTGGGGAATTACTATGTTTTGGAGCCAGCCTGTAGTGGCAGTAAAGGAACCGTGGTTTTTTTGCACTTCCCATGTGGCCTTCGTTTTTCAGCACCGACGGTGCAGTTCAATTTAACAGTTATTTTCGAAACTAACAGTGAAGTGGCCAGTACACAAGCAACCCTTATCCTCCAAAAGTGGCTGACTTTTGTTGATGATGGCCTGCCCATTGTTATACTGACCTCGTCAAATACCATTGCTTTGACAGAGCTTTTGGCGGTCGATCGCAACACCAAAAGGTTTCACATGTGAATGATATGCCCCTGGAAAGTATCAGCTGTCAGCAGTTCGACAGAAGTAGCAGCCAGATGTGCAGATGGGCAACATCACTTTACAACGAGGCCAAATGGAAACTGTCATGTGTGCATGAAATGCCACAGAACTGCGTCAGGTTGAAACATTGCCAGTAACAACATTACATACGGAAGAGCGAGGATGTTTTTTTTACTACACCTTACCATGTGCCTCCTTCCCCTAATCCTAACTATTTGGTCAGCATGTGTTTGTTGACATTCCGGAGTTGGTTGTCATGTGCTGTTGTTGCCTAAACATAACCAGGTGCAGCATAATCTCACCATGTGCATTTGTTGACTTCACAGTAGCAGCATCTCAGAATGTAAATAACAGACACAGTGGGATAAAATATAATATGTATAGGCAGATGTCCAACGCGAAGCAACATTTTCACATTTGTATTCCCTATTGTGACTAAGTAGAGCATCAGGCTTATGTTCCCAACTGTCTAGCATATTAGCGGTTAGCTCACAACTAACTTCATCCTTGCCCTGTGGACACAAGCTTCTGGTTTTTGCTGTGGTGTGTTCTTTTGTTGTTTTTTTTTTCCTTCCTTCAAAAAATGAGTTCCCAGGATGAAATTATAAAACATCCATGTTAAGGCCCTATTTTTTTTTTTTTTCATTTTTCCTCAACAGCTTACCTTTGATAGATTGTTTGCTAATGTTGCCACTACTGCCAATCAAATCTGATGAAACCACACACACCACAGTCCACATGAAACAGATTTCTCAAATCTCATACTATTATTTCCAAACTTGTGCTTATTGGTAGCTGGTGATTATTTACTCATGTAGATTCATTGTGATGCTTAGGATTTGAAACCATGCCTTATTCTTGCAGTGCCCAGTGTAAATATGCTTTATGTAGAGTAGAACAGGGCCTATTGTGTGTTCAGCCAAACAAAACACTCTTTGCATGGCCTTGCTGTCCTGTTTGGTGCTGTTTCTGTACTAGGCAGTGATGTTTCCCATGTTGTGCTGGAGTAGAAATCATTGATCATTGATACAATAATTTCCTTGGAAGTCTTAAACCCTTTCTTATTCCAAACTCATCAAATACTGCCACTTTTGCAATGCTTTCAGCAAAAAGCAAAAAGATCCTGACACCAAAGGCCAGCTTTCATGTCTGCGTGATATGCCGCTGGACAGTGTCAGCTGAGAATGTCTGTCCAGATCTAACCATTCCTGATGTTGTTATACGACCGCTGGACGGTACTTGTCATGGCAGCATGAAACGCCGCTAGAAGGCATCAGGTTGAAAACTCCTGGTAACAATGTAATATATGAGCACAAAGGTCCCCATAGGGTGGGTGGGAGGGTCATTGAATGGATCTGACAAATGCCAGACTATCATCTGGAAGTTTGCTGCTCACTTTCTATCTGAATGTGATGGTTTTTTTCTGAACCTTTACCATGTGTCCTTGTTGCCTATTCTTAACCATCAGTGCCAGCAGGTGCATTTGTTGGTTACCATGTGCTCTTGTTGTCTAATTATAACCACATACTGCGTGTATGTGCATTTGTTGACATAATCAAAATACTATCCCGGAAAATAAACAGAAGGTTACCTAGAACATAATATGTAGAGTCACCTGTAAACTAGCAATATGTGATGACTTGGGGTGAGAATGTGTTGGTGTCTCAAGTAAAACAATCTCCGTCTTGCCTTTCTCAGCGCCCAGGTTTGGCCCTTGCTGAGGTGGACACCAAGGCAACTGAAGCTATCCAGCCTCTCTGCCAACTACCCAATGATTTTAAGGGGAGGGTAGTTTCATGCCTTTGGTTTGGGCACACACACAGACACATTTAGCAACACATGTAAATACACAGCAGCACACACACACACACGCATGTGTGCACACAAACACATGCACGCACGCACGCGCACACACACACACACACACACCTGTGCTTACCAATGACCGACTTGGCTCAGCCTTGCTAAAGATGATTAGTTAGTGCAGAGCCACATTATAACATAATTACTTCCATTAGTAAAACTATGCCGGTCTTCTCCTCTGCTTTTTCTCTCCCCATGCTCCCTCTCTCCTTCCCCAGCCTCTCTCTCTTCTTCTATCCTTTCGGTCTCTGCCACCCACACACAGCCCAGCACGGCTGGTTGCAGACTGGGAGTTGACATTCTGAGAAACCATTAAAAGTGCTCATTATTGAGAAAGAAAGGAGGACAGAAATCAAAGAGATACACGTTTATTCACAACTGTGTTCCCTGATCTGCTCTGCACTTATTCCCCAATTTATCCACCTTTCCATTCGCATCCTCCATCTCTTTCTTTTTTGTCTGTCTTTATTTATTTCCGGTCTTTGTTCTGCACCCTCAATTAAGTTTTGCCCTCTGGCTATTTCACACCACGGTGGAAGAAAAACTTGTTTTGTTCTTCATAAAACATGCAAAAATTTGGGATGTCAACAGAGTGAAGATATTAGCTGTTAAAATACATTTTATGTTCAGTAATGACATGTTATTTGTTTTTTTTCACCCTGGGCATCACTGAAGATGATTTCTACCATTCTGTGATTGCCAAAATATGGTTTCAAAACTGTTTCAGAGGGCTAGCGAACCTAGGCCATTGAAACTCATCTTAATTCTGCAAAATATTCATCCCCATTGGAAATGTGCTCATGGTAGGTTTTGTGCATAAAAGACATTTTCATAGTGCCAAAGATATTGAAACTGTGACAAATTGGTTATATTAGAAAAATATGTCCATCAGTCAGTGGATCATGCCACTTGCTTGCATTAGATTGACACTTGACTGGCATTTGGAGCATCTCCAGTTGGGGTAGGGGCAGGGGATCAGTTGGGTTTAGATCAGTTAGTATGTCTATATTCACAGATAACTCGGGCTATAGGTCAATTAGGCCGTTTAATTGGACTGCTGTTCTTGCCCAAGTGTTAAACCACCAGGGATATAATCACATGTTGCTCCGCTCTTCCACAGTAGGTGGTGATATGCTTCCTTTCAACCGTTTGCTATTGAACCTTCTTATGGCTGACCTATTACGTCACATACCAAACAAGTTAGCCAGCAGCAAATGGGCTGCTCAGGTCGAGGGTGAAAGCTTAAATCAGTTCTCAACGGTATTATCTAGGTGTGTTAGTATGACATCAGGAAATTGGACTGTTTACAATTTCAGTTGAACTGACATGATTACATGGATTTAAGAGGTCCACTTTTTGTTGGACTAACACAATAATTCAAGTTTTGTTTTCTTGTCCTTGAACATCACACAATGAAAGTGCTACTGCTCCAGGACCTTCAGCGTTCTCCATTGTTGATTGACCCCATCTCTAAAGAGTATATGTTGAATGCAACAAGGACATTACTAAGGCATGGAAGGGTAGGGCATCAACAGATTACATTTAGGACTTCCTATAAAACTTGGGCCAAGTCTGGCTCTGACTGAACCCAGTAGCTAATGGCATAGTCAAAAAATAGGTTAGCTGTGAGATTATTTGTGGAATCATCTGGTTCTTTGGGGTGGTGCAAAAACAGCTTTAAAAGCACATAACCACCACAAAAGGGGTATATCTTACCCCTCAGAGGTAAAACTCTTTAGACTCTTGAGACATTACTGGTAGGCTAAAATCAGGGATCAAATTAGGGATAGAAGTAACGCGAAACCTAAGTAACAGCCTGGGATTTGCATAAATGTCTCTAGATTTCAAAGTAAGCCTCCGCAAATCTCTAAAAGCGTCTCTAAACCCTCAGTGGGACTACCATCGCAGGAAGAAAAGGTGCGGCCCATTTTGTATTCTATAATGAAGCACCAAACCAGTCCAAATGAAAATTAAAAAAGGAAATCCACTGTGTAGCTCGCTGCCAGTTTTCCTGTCTTTGTTCACGGAATGTAGGTAAGGTGATCACATTAGGGAGCATTTGTTTCCATGTTACACAGAGAGGTTGGCTTCGGCTCAGGCAGCACCTCTGGATAGAGACCATGTGAAGAGGGCTGCAGGAGGAAAGAGTGTTTAATGGTGTGGGACCTGCATGCATTAGGACCCCTTTAGCATCATCTATATAGATAATATTAATGGTTGCATAGTTATGTAGGCCTACTAGGACACAATATGTTATGATCAAACTGATAATAGTTTGGCATTAAGAGTGGCAGCCTCCGCAATCATTTCAGTCACCTTATTATATTACCATTGTAGTGGTCAAAATTTAGAGTTCCACAACTGAAAGAATAATAAGATTACTAATTTGTTACAGACATTGAGAAAAACATAGTCTGAACAATTCATGATGAAAAAAAAAAAAAATGTTGTAACCCCAGATATGACAATAAGGAGTTCAAGTAAATCCACTTTCAGGTGTTGGGTTATTGCTGAATGAATTAAATATCACCAAATGGCTGTTGCTGTAGTGACTGAATCCCATATTGCAGTGATTAGACCCATTTGCTGTACCAAATGGACGAAAAAAAAAAACAACATGATTTTTTTTAAGCTGAAATGGAATAGCGGCCATAACATAAACCTCTCTACATCATCTTGGAGACTTTTTATGACAGTAAAGATGTTAATTAAAAAATAAATAATTAAAAAAAAGAGAGGGAGAAACACTCTCCATGACATCACATCTACAGAAAAGCAAATACAGAATGTAACATCAAATGTCCCATGCTGAGGGTGGGGGTGGGTGGGTGATTTTAACTTTTAAAAAAGACTATATTTTTGGTTCTTGAAAGGTTAACATGTCATGTTTTCAACTAACAACAGAGACATCACATACAAGTCGTCAGACCCCCCGAAAAATTACATTGTACATTTCTGCAAACCTTGGTTATGTTACATTTTCATGTTTTGGGGACCAATACACACTGGAAAAGCAGCTATGTCTTTGTGAAGAAGAATTACTTTTTGTGCCACCATCCCTGCAACTGATTGCCAAAAAACAAGTTCTGAGGGTGAAAAGGTACTGGAATTATTGTAATGATTTAGTACAAAACTGGGACTCATATGCAGAAAAAAGTACCAAACACCAAGAACAGTTTATCAAAAATAAATCTTTACTTAGGTGATTAGGGGGCATACACATTTAGGCAGTCAGCAAAGGCAGAAAACAATGCTCAGGGAAATCACACAAGGAACAAAGTCCATAAATCCAGGTAGAATCAAAAACCAGGGAAATGGGGTGCCTGGTGGATAGAGCAGCCGTCCCATGTTTAGAGGTTGAGTCCTCGCTGCAGCAGCCGCAGGTTTATTTCCAGACTCAGCCCTTTGCTGCATGTCATCCCCTCTCCCTTTCCCACATTCATACTCGTGCTGTCCTATAAATTAAAGGCAAAGACGCCCTAAATAATATCTTAAAAAAGGAAAAAATAACACAAAAAAAACAGGGAATCACATACAAAGAAAAGGCTGGTGACAGTTACAAAGGGGCAACTGAATGGAGGAAACACGGGCAATACACATTTGCTGATTACTAACTACACGCAGGTGAGTAAAAGAGGTTAAACACATGAGGCAATCAAAAAGGGCGGGAAAACACAAGTAGAACTAAACTCAATGAGAACACATTTTTAGAAATAAAACAGGAAGTGGACACCAACACATGAATGGCATCTTGACAGAATATTACAATTACAGCATGATGTTGCGCCCAATATCTATAAGGAAATGTTGTTGCCTGTATCAAAATAGCTCTTTGTTTTCTTGGTCTCAAACAGTGATCTACAGCTTGGTAGGCA
The DNA here is from genome assembly GCF_008729295.1 of Plectropomus leopardus. Classification (NCBI taxonomy): domain Eukaryota; kingdom Metazoa; phylum Chordata; class Actinopteri; order Perciformes; family Serranidae; genus Plectropomus; species Plectropomus leopardus. Next base: position 3,498,067 of record NC_056471.1, on the reverse strand, counting down.
TCTCACATAAGTGACATACCATCCACCATTCCCTCCACCTCCCAATGACAAAGTCAGCTCATATCATATCACTCTAGAAATGCTGTTATGATACAGGCAACAACATTTCCTTTCGGCAACTGAGCTGAACATCATGTTTTACTGACTAGCTTTCATTTTCCCTCCAGATCAAGGACAAAAAAGCTCAAACTGAAATGTCCACAATGAGACATTCAAAGAAAGGCTAAGACAATGTCTAAAGAATAGAACTGTTCCAACTCGGAGAACGATGGCCGTTTTTTGTGCTCTCTGTTAAATCTCTTCCTACTTTCAGTCATTATCTCATATTCTCCCACTGTATTCCACACCATTTTTCTCTTCTTTCAATTTGTCTCTCTCTTTTTCCCTATTCCCTCTTTATCCATCACACTGAGGGGCCTTAGTGCCAAGCTTCTATTGTATGGTGCAGAAGATCTCACACACAATACACTTCTGAAATACACACACATGCACACACACACACACACATACACAGACTGTGCCTAGCCTACTGTTTCCTGCATTATATCCTTCCTAGCTTATGTCACGGAGCTTTCTCTCTCCTAATCCACAGTGAATGGAAGAGGAGGAGCTGTGGGGAGAATCAGCAAAAGCTATAACCAGCCCTAGCAGCACTCTGTGATAGGAAAAGGAATAGTCTGATAGCTTCCCTATTCGACAAAGGGAAAATAATCAAATTATAGTACATATTGACAATTTATGTGCATTACAATTATTCCTACAAAAGGGCTACTGGTGATTTACATTCACATAGATGACAACTTTGGGAAAGAAGCGTATGACTGATGTAGGTTAGATGACTTCACTTGCCATTGGGTTGTGATATTGAACTCTTAACTACAACACAGGATGAAATTGTCTTGACTACACCAAAGAATATCTTATAGTTTTGTGGATTTAGATTCTGTAGTTCCCTTTTACAGCAGTCCACCCTTATAACATTTTATCAAATGTTTTCAATAGAACCATTAGTAATTAGAATTTGTAGCAACAGAACTAGCCATAGGACATACGGCAAGATACTTATAGCCACTAGATGTTGCTTTATGCAGATGATATTTTTGTATTTCTATGGGACTCTATGGTTACGATTCACCCAATCCAGTTTTGAAAGGATATATGAAGAATTTACAAAGAGTGGGTGTATACCAATAAATGAAGTAGTTCACAAACTGAATAATAGATTATGCAATTTCATCCATTATCTGTAAATGCTTACCCTTTACAGGGTTGTGGGGGGCTGGAGCCGATCCCAGCTGACACTGGGCAAGAGGCAGGGTACACCTGGACAGACAGTCACAGGGCTGACACATAAAGACAAACAGATATTCACCATTCATGTGTATGGGCAAGGGGGTGGGGTGGAGGGGTGCTGACATGACCAAGCACTCATTCTACCACCTGCCGCCAAATCAAAGTCTGTTTTCGGATTTAACAATTTAAATTTTCATTAAATATTAAACAGTTTGTCTACTTTGCAGAGTCTACTGACAATGGTGTCTTCGCGTCACATGTTCAACTGATTTTAAAGTCCGTGTAAAGCAAATTCAGAGATTTGTTTCAAAATATATTTTAAATGTTGGAAACGTATCATTAAGAACATGGTACAAAGACCCTTTACTATATAGTACTGAATTGTGGAGTTAGACGGTTGACTGTTTTTTCACCATTTTACTGTTTTAAGATTTTTTGGGTGGGTCTAAAGCTATAGCTCGATGCTTTTCAAATGATAGAATACTATGCATTTTTTCATGATTCTGAGACCTTCTTTTACATACTTGGCGATTTTTTTGGTCATTCAAATTTGGTCAGGTGTTTGATAACAAATCTTTCTGTGATATGAAAAACTCAGAACACATTTTAATTTCTACTTTGCATGGACTTTAAGATAACGAACATGCGACTATCTGGCTCTTATTATAGACGTGAATTATCCACAGACTCTTGCATAGACTCACAGTGGTGAGGCGATGTACTGTAGTTCACAGTATGTGGTGCCCGCCTGTATTATGAGTACTGGTATGAATATCTGGTGTTATTTTTAGCATGAAAAAAACCCAACAAAAAAACATATACATGTATTATTTTGGCCTGGTGGGGGTACCCATTGGCATGGCAACCCACCAGACCCATGGGATTGATGCAGAAAATATATCTTGATTATGGCATTTAATTAGACCGTTGTCATTGTCCCAATGAACAGGCACTGGACAAGAATGTTTTTTTGTTTGTTTGTTTTTTAGTAGGTGGCAATATGTCCCCTTTTACCTAGTTGCTACAGGGCAGGGAGATGAGCATAAACCTGCATGTCTTTGGACTGTAGGGGGTTGACATATGAAGAACTCTACCTAGGAGGGCCCAGGCCTGTGTGTAGATTAGAACTCAGAATCTCCTGGTGTGATGCAATAGTGTTAACAACTGCAACCCATAATCACCAATTTTGTAATCTTAAATTCTGATTTCTTGACATTTGGGGAACTCATAATTGCAACAACCTTTACAAAGCTAACTTCCCACTTATCTTAACAACCCCCAAGAAGCTCGGAGTCTACTCTCACCCTGATTAGGAGGAAGAATCAATACCATTAAAATTAATGTCTTACCTAAATTCAAATATTGATTTGAGTGTTTACCTGTATTTCCAACTTATTCTTCTTCTATAAAATAAACAAACTAATTACCTTATTAATTTGGAATAATCACCACTCCAGAATCCAAAACAGAGAGCAGTAATGCAGCAATAATCTGCAGTGTTAACTCATCATTTGCAGTGTATTAAGGCACATGCTGTCATTTTGATATTTATTAAGGGATACAGCCCAACAGAATGTCCTGAAAGGAGAGTTATGAAAATGGGTGCATTGTTATCTCATATAAAATATTATATCGGGATATCTCAACCTGTAGTAAATCATGGCATTTAAACCAAAGGAAAGACAAAGAACAAGCTGTCTAATTTACACAATTGAAACCCTTAATTGGTTAAATTAACAACAAGCTGTTGCCATGGTAACAACAGTCTAGTCCCACTGATCAGAGTGTTATTAGCCAGCTGTTTTGATGCTGCAGGCTGTAACATCTGCCAGCGGCAGTACACTTCTGGATTAGGTCTACAGTATACTTGATTACACTTTAACTTTGCTCTGGTTCAGTAATTGAGAACAGCAAGAGGATATCTACAGAATAACTAAAAGATAAGAATCCCACACCGGGCAAATTCATGTTACAGCAGCTCAAGACTCAAAAGGTAAGAGAAAGAAGCAAATAAGTGACTGAGTGGTAAAAAAGGATGAAAATATTTTTAAAAAATGTATATACACTCAACACTCTTGTCTGTGACCCCCTCCGTCTACATATGACGTTTTAGGTGTCTTTATGCGTCAGCTGTTTATGCTTCGGGATGCAGGCTACAGTGATATCAACAAATGCACATTGTGGGATGAAGCAGCATTATCTTTATGTTTACACAACAGCACAGACCAACGCAATGGTTAGGATTAGGCAAAAGAGGCACATGGTAAGGTTTGGGAAAACAAAGTACACACATCCACACAGGAAGTTAACTTCTGTCTCCGGGACCAAAGTCATTTGTTTGTGGGACCTTTGTATCGCAAATAAGTGCACTCACGCGACTTATATTACGCGGTTACTGGCAGCGTTATTACCTTACGAGTACTTCAGCGTTAAATCTGCATGCGACCGGTTCTGTCCGGCTGCATTCCCAAGTGTCACCACCTATGCGCGTTGCATGCGGACACACCAAGTGCCATCCGGCCAGTGACCATTTTATAATAATGCCACTCGTTCTGTCCAGTTTCTGTCAGTTTATCATCTGACGCTGTCCAGACTTCTGCAAAAGTAATAACAGCCCAAAAATATAATCAACCACAAAAGTAATTCAAATCTGCAGCTTTTAATATCTTAATCCTACAAATTTAATACATTTCCCACAAACATATTAGCAGTTTGCATTAGCAACTGTTTATTACAAACGTAATACAAAATTTTCTGCCAATTTAATAATGTTTTTGTAAGGTTAATCATAACTTATATTACAATTTGCATGTCACACAGTAAAAATATAAAGGATAATTTAAATAATAAATGGAGTGGGTAATCATTATCCACACAAAGGCTAATCGATGTGGAAAATGCCAAAGTAATCAATACATTCCACACTTTGAGTTATTGGGGCAATTATTGCACAACAGTAATCAATAGATAAATGATGAGCAAATTGCTTAAAACCTGCCAAGGTGGGCAAATAAGCTGGATAATTTACACCAGGATTTCAGTGCTGCAGTGGATGGATTCTTTGTGATTACACCCAAGTGTTCCACTGTGTCTAATTGAAATTAGTGTAACAGGAAGATACTATCTGCATACTTTGCACATTGACAGAACCTTTTTCACCGTCGATGGTCCCTTCGAGGTCAAGATATCGCTTCAGGCTCTCCTTTCTTGAAGGCCAGGGGACCAGTAATGTGTCAGGCTACTTTTTTATTGGAATCAGCAGACCTTTATGACTCTTGATGTCACTTTTGGTGACACATTCTCATTGACCTTTACTGTAAGTGGGATGGAAATGAGATTGTGGTTGCCTTGCTGTGCCACACAGAGCTGGATGTCAAACTAGTGCCACATCTGCAAAGTAAGGCTGAGGGTAGATATAAAAACAGTATAATAATTATATCTTTATCAGTACTTAATCAGTATTAATTTATACCTGCATTCCCTAGATGCAACAAATAAATACAAACGTTAATTAAATGCATTTGTATTTATTTTGCATGGTGCATGTTTCCGTGTTTTTAGCTTGACTCCCTCAAGGGAAGTCTTATTTTTACTTTGACCAACAGAAGAAGAACTATTACTTTATTAATCCCTTGTGGGGACTTTTTTTGTTTCACTGTTATTATTAACACACCTAAAATACACACACACATTTAGACACAGGACTCATTCGGCATTCATCGTTGTTGTGTAAAGATGTCAGAGTGATTGCGCTGCTGCATTGTAGACGCTCTGGGGCCTGATCAAGGGCAAAGTTTGACTGACAGTTTTCGCACCAGTCGAAACAAACTGAACAAGCAAACTCACCAGAGTTCATTTCAACCTTAGTAAAGACGTTAGGTGTGAAGGGAGCCTTAAGCCCTTTTTCCACTGCATAAAAAAACCTGCTAACACCTGGTGACATCTTGCTTTTTAATGTAATGGGAAAGGTTACAATCTGCATTCACTCCTACGTAAAATGACTTTTTATACAGTTTATTTTATTTATAGTCTATGGCTCTAATCGTCATTGATGGAAACACAACACCTAGATGAATACGCTAATTTCAGCACCTTTACCTGCGAGATGCAATGGCACACTATCACAAAATACCATCTGTCTCCATCCCAGCAGAGCTCAAACATCAACCCAAATAAGTCTGCACTGAGTTTGAAAGAGAGGCTGAATAGGTAAGGCATCTATAAAAAGAAGAAACCATCGTTAATTTTTCACTGGTTACCATCAGGGTTCATGAATATTTTTACGATTAATTTTCCATGACGAGGCAAATTTTATAGGCAGTAAATATTCTTTGAAATGACCATTGATTCTTTTTCATTACTATATAATAGCTATTTAAAATGTATTATTTAAAATAATAATAATAATAATAATAATAATAATAATAATAATAATTCAATAATAATTCAGAATAGGATTATAACTACATACTTAAATGTAACTTTGGGACTGTTTATTATTTTGTTATACATAGTTTTTGGTATTTTATTTATTCATTTATTAACTGTTGATTATTAGTTTTCTTTTTAAAAATGCTGATTTTTTTTTTTTTTTTAAACTTTTTATTTGTCTTTTTTCAAAGAGGAAAACAACATAAGTAAGACACATACTCCATCGCTCTACAATGAGAATAAACAGCTTCAAATTACAGAGAGTGATAAGTGTAGAGTATGTAACAAGAAAGGAACATTAACACAGATTATAAACTAACAAAAAAGGGAGGGGGGAGGGGCCATGATGCCCTATACTTTTCTCCATCATGTTAGCTGGGGCTGTGAGTTTTCAATGAATCTGGTCCATTTTTCCCAGCGTTGATGCAGAGACCTTGCTTCCAGTCTTAAGTAAAAAGTCAGTTTTTCCATAAAGTATAACTCCTTAACGATGTCCAGCCACTGCCCTGTGGTAGGCGGGTCCGCTTTCAACCAGTTTCTTGTGATGGCCTTTTTACTGGCCAGTATTAGAATTTTAAAAAGATAAGTGTCCTTGTTATGAATAATGTCCTCTGTCATCAGGCCCCAGGTACAGGGTTCGAGGGTCTCTAGGCACCTTGTACTTTAAAATCACTTCCAGGATCAATGTAACTCTGTCCCAAAATGGTTGCAGGTTTGAGCAGGACCAGAACACATGCGAGTGATTGGCACTATCTGCCCACATTGTCTCCAGCATTGTTGTGGTGAACCCAGTTGTTTACTTTTAATATGAGGTGTGATGAAATGGCGGATTAAATTTTTCCACCCGAATTCCCTCCATCTTTTAGAGCTAGTGGAGGTTTGTTGAGTTCTGCAGATAGAGCGCCAATCACTCTCTGTTAGCTCAATGCCCAGCTCTGAATCCCATTTCAACTTCACATAAAGAGAATTCCTACCATTCCGTTTCTGTAGTCCTCTGTACAGTTTAGTCACAATCTTAGTCGGTGTTAGTTCATATGCACTTGTAAACACTTCAACCACTCTAGCGTCTTCTGCTGACAGTCTTTTTTTAATCTCAGTATCATAGAAATGTCTTAACTGTAGATATCTAAAAAAGTCTCCATTTACCAAATTAAATTCCTCTTTAAATTGTTGAAATGTTTTAAAACTCTTACCCTCTAAGAGAGTACATATAGCTGTTATCCCTTTTACTGTCCAGCTTGCAAAGGCATTGTCCAGCACTCCAGGACCAAACCGAGGTGTATGAGATGGCCAAACCAGAAGTTTAATTTCACTTTCCAAATTATATTTTCTAACAATTTCATACCAAATTTTTAATGAATCTTCTATTATTGAATTTTCCCCCCTTAGGTTTTGTGTGATCAGCACCCCCTAGTCTAGCTTGAGGGTGAGAATGATCCACATTCAATTCAATGTGTTTCCATCTGGCTTGGTAATCTGGAGAGCACCAATAGACGAGATACCTCATCTGGGCAGCATAATAGTACTCTCTGAGATTAGGCACAGCAAGACCTCCCTTTTCTCTGTCTAGTTGAAGCGTTTTAAATTTAAACCCTTGGCCTTGCTCCTGCCCAAATGAATCTAGATAGTTGTTTATCCCATGCTATGAATTGAGATTCTGGGATTCTGGTTGGTAAAGACAAAAAAAAAATACAGCCTCGGCAACACGTTCAACTTCACTGTCTCAATTCTTGAACTAAAATCTAATATTAGTATTGACCATTTCCTCAAATCTCTCTGAATCTTATTATTTATGGATTCATAATTTATTTCATAAATTCTGTTACATTCCTGTGTAAGTGGTACACCTAAATATTTTATCAACTTTGAATACCACTTTATTTTATATTCCAATTTGATTGTTCTGCTTGGTGTATAATTAAAGGAGAGGACCTGTGTTTTGGAAACATTCAGTTTATACCCAGATAACTGACCGTATTCCTCCAGTACAGACATGAGCCTAGGGAATGTTAATTCCGGATTTTTGGAGGTAGGTGATGACATCATCGGCAAAGAGTCCTATTACATGTTCCTCATTTGCCATATTGATTCCTTTAATATCAGGGTTTTGTCTTATGGTTTGTGCTAAAGGCTCTATGAATATTGCAAAAAGTGTGGGGCTAAGGCAGCATCCTTGGCGGGTGCCCCTAAATAGCTTAAAACTGCTGGTCAAATGGCCATTAATTTTTATTCTAGCACTTGGCTCTGTGTAGAGGGCTTGTATACATCTAATGAATTGTTTATTAAAGCCGAGTTTCTCTAGCACCACCCCATATAGAAAAGGCTAGCAGACTCTGTCAAAAGCCTTTTCGGCGTCAAGGCTGATCAGAGCTGCACTCAGATGTTTTTGTTGATCTGTTCTATAATATGTAGGGTTCGCCTAATGTTGTCTTGAGTCTGGCGGCCTTTAATAAAAACCTGTCTGGTCCTCATGTATTAAATCAGGCAGGTAGTGTTCAATTCTTTTAGAGATTATAGAGGTAAACAACTTATAGTCTACATTTAATATAGAGATGGGACGATAGGATTCACAGTTTTCTATATTTTTGCCTTCTTTTGGAATGACTGATATCACCGCTTCTTTCCATGATGGTGGTGTCACAGCTTCATTTAGTGTATAATTGAATGATTCTAACAGAAGAGGGATGAGGTCTTCTTTGAAGATTTTATACCATTCATTAGGGTAGCCGTCACTCCCAGGACTTTTATTTGGTTTTAATTTGTTAATGGCTACGTCTAGTTCTTTCTTTGTAATAGGAGTGGTCAACATGTCATTTTGTACTTTCCCTATGAATGGGAGGTCTAACGATAGTAAGTATTGTTTAATCTTTCCATCGTCAGTATTATTAGGCTGTGAGTATAATGATTTGTAATAGTTTGAAAGATGTTATGAATTTCCTCTGGTTCATATGTTATCTTTTTAGTCAAAGGGTCTCTGATTTTATGAATGGTATTCCTCTTCTGTTGTGCCCTGAGGCGTTTTGCTAGAATTTTTGTTGCTTTTGGTCCCGATTCATAAAAGGTTTGTTTTGGAAATTTCATTTTCTTTTCCAATTCCTCATTCAGAAGATCATCTATTTGCTTTTTTTTGTACTTTAATCTGGTCTGTCAGTCTCTTATTTTCATCTTTTTGTTGTTTGTTTCTCTAATTCCCTCAATGTTTTTCTCTAATTCGTCATATTTTAACCTTTTCATCTTATTTAAGTACGCTGTCCTTGAAATTAATTTTCCTCTCATTATTGCCTTTACTGTGTCCCACATGATGACTGGATTCACCTGACTATTCTTGTTGTCCTCTATACATTCATTAATTTCCTCCTTAATCTCCTTTGTAACGGTCTCCTTGTTTAAAATACTAGTATTTAGTCTCCATAATGTAGTCTTCCGACTGTTGTTTATATGGAAAGTTAAATAAATTACATTATGGTCTGATATATCTGCTGTTCCTATTGAACAATCCTTCACTCTGTGTCTATCTACATTGTTCATCAAAAAAAAGTCTATTCTGGAGTGAACACGGTGAGTGGCTGAGTAATGGGTAAAATCTCTTTCCTGTTGTTGGGGCTCCTCCAAACATCAAACAGACCCATCTCTTTGACCAGAAAATTAAGGTCACCCGATTTATGTACTTTCTGCTTTTTAGTGCTCGTCGTATCCAATGAGTGATTCAGAATTGTGTTCCAGTCCCCAGCACAAACTAAAATCCCTTCACTTTCTGATTTTAACGAATCAAATAAAGACCTGATGAATTTCCTGTCACTTTCAGGAGGGGCATATATATTAACAAATGGGACGAGTACATTATCTATCCTCGCTTTAATAATTACATATCTGCCCTCCTTATCACACCTTTCTGAGATCAGTTCAAAATTGAGACTGTTAGAAATCAGAGTTGCCACTCCTCTTTTACGACTGTTTTCACATGAGCTAAAGAAAGAATTCGAATAACCAAATGTTTTCAACTTTTCATGTTCTTTTTTAGACATATGTGTCTCTTGAAGAAATATCACTTGTGCTTTATCTTTTTTCATTTTAGCAAGAACCTTTTTCCTTTTTACCGGGTTACTCAGACCATTCACATTCAAAGAAGCACACCTCAGATCATGTGACCCTATCATATACAGTCCAAAAATCAGCTGAGCCAGAAATCCCCCAAAATAAAATCTGAACACAGAACAAAATGGTGATTTTTAAAGTCAAAATGTGTATTTTCTTTTAAAAAAAAAGGTGATTTTTAAAGAAAAAATAAGCCATATACCATAGCCAGACTCTGTGAAAAACACGGATTATCATTGTAATTTTAAATTTAGGACAGTCCTTGAACACATCATGTGTTATTATGCAGGTTTTCAAAACAAAATACCATGGCTTATCCAAACCTTTTAAGGCAAATATCCAGGCCTGGAAATTATTAATTGCAGATTGTACTACTTTTCCAGGTTTTTCGTGACTGTTCTTGAAGAACCCTGCTCCATTCTGTTGAACATGATGCATCAAAAAGGAAAAAAAAAAAAAAAAAAAAAACATACAAAAAAAAGCACACTTACAAACACACTAAAAGGCATTGTCATCTGCTGCAAACCAGCAAATGGGAAAGGAGTCTATACCCTATATTTTAAGCATGTTTAACCTGTGAACACACACTAATTTGGGTTGTAAAGGGGAATTAAATTAACCCATATGGTTTTGAATGGTTTACAGAGTTAGTGGCTGGACATAAAAATTCTGTTCAGATAAAGCTGGACTAACGCCCATTGGTATTTTAACATGCTAAAATAAAGAGGAATTTCTAAAGTGCCACTTTATGGCTGATGTGTTTTTCAGATGTGTGTTTGTATTTAAAAGTTAGATCTTTAAGACCAACAAAGTTTTCAGAGATTGAGCTTTTTTGGGGGGAGTTTAGTGTGATCTAAATGCTTTGCAGGGAATCAGTTAGCTCAGCTGAACTATAAAGTGCTCTTTGGAGTTTGGTGATTTTAACTCCTTGCCTTTCATTGTTTGACAGTTGATAGACTTCAGAGAACCCTGGTTCCTCAAACAACCTGGTTATTTTTACATGATCACTTAAAGCGGAAGTTTCCTGTTCTTTTGCAGTGTTTCATCATGGGTTGGGATGTGTGTGTGTATGTGTGTGTGTGTTTGCCTTGACATAAATCCATCAAAACAGCACTGCCAGCTAGCATGTGTGTTCCACCAGATTTACGCCTGCTGACTGCTCTGTGATTGGCCCAGGGACAGCTCAGGACGTCCCCCGAGGCTTCCAAGCTCTTTATCTTGTCAGAAGGGCAATCAGCAAAATAAGGCACACAAGATTTACCCCTCAGCTCCCCACCGGCTGGGCGGGGAGGGACCAACTAGAGATGGATGTGCCTACGTACGCTCTCTCCGTCTCTCTCTCTCACTCTCTCTCTCTCTCTCCATCCTTCCATCCCCCATCCCTCTCGTCAGGTGATAGATATGTAGGGATCACTCATTCCTTATGGCCCAGGGAGGGGTGGCATCCATCACTCTCCTCCTGCGCCTCCTCCCTCCCCACCTTTTCCTCCTCTCTGCACCCTTCCAGCCACAGTACCATAAGTTGTCTGTCAAATTGACAGGCCCATCCACTATATCACAGGGAGGCTGTGCTGCCCATAGGACTCTATTATATGTAATCTGCTCCCCTCGACACCGGCCACTTACGCAGGCCAGCCACCAGGGTGTGTGAGTGTGAGTGTGTATGTGTCCTTTAAACCCCTGCACATAAATTTATCTGTCAGTTGTCATGCAGCAAATCTGTCGACAAGGAACTTTTATTTTGTGAGTTATTATGTATCACATTAGAAAAGACAAATGTAGCTAAATGTCAGGGCTCCATAGACTAGTCAGCTATCTCAGCACCACCAATCTATTGTTACTTTGCAGTTTCATGTGGCGTCCCAAATAGAAACAAAATAAACCATCAGACAATGCATTTTAATTGTTTTTAGTAAAACAAAAAAAATGCAATGTGCAAATGCAGAACAATTAACATATGTTTCCTTTCTTATATATAACAAAAAATAAATAAATGAAAATGTAAAGAACAGGCAGTATTAATATTAAATAAATACATAAATGATGCCATAAACTGAATAGAGGAATCTGCCACAATGTAACAATCGTAGTTCAAAAGTAAAATATAAAGTTGATGAATTATTTTGAAAAAGTTTGTAGAAATGTGACAAAAATTCAGAATAAATAAAAATAAAAAATCTGAAAAAAATCCCAAATAAATGTCTAAGATTCAGACATTTACGTCTCCTATTTCTGTACAAATTACCCCAATATTCTGCTTTTTTAATTTTAGAATTTGTGTTTCCTGGCTTTTCTAGAGGCAGTGTTGCTGAAGACTTCACTCCTGGATCTGACCATTAACTCAGTTGCTGATACTAATTAGTGCAAGTCCACTCGGTCTTGTTTGATGGACGATCTCAAGTTCTTCATCATTTTGAGTTTGAGCCATTGCAGTCTCACTATCTTGTTAATTTTAGCTTAACATACATTGACTGAACTGTTTGACACACCTATCTGACCATAAATCGTTACCCTAAAATACTGTAGTGATTTAATATGAAACTGGCACTTGGTTGCAGAGAAAAGCACCAAACACTAAGAACAGTTTCTCAGAACCAAAGGTAGTGAGTAACTTACTGAGAAATGTCCCACAAATTAAAATAAATTAGTTGATTTAGAAAACTATTTTCAAAAATACTGGGGGAAAAATGTCCAGACTGTTTTAATAATTATCATAATCAGTATTTAAAAATATTCTAAATAATTAGTGTTACTTTTAAGCACTTTTCTCCAGGTCATTTCCATTATTTTCAGTTTTTTAAAATAATTTTCAGATTTTTACTACCTTCTAAATTTGCTCATTGCCTTCTTCCCATATTTTTAAGATAATTAAAGTAAATTTGCTGATGTGTCAAAGGGTTAATGGTGTGAAATGGCTGCAGGTAGTTTTAGGCAAGAAAACAAATGTGTTTGGTTTAGAGATTTGTTTTTAAATTTTCATTTTCATTTAACCCATATTTAACCAGGTTAATCTGGTTGAGATGAACAATCTTTTTTTTCAAGGGAGATCTGGCCAGGACAGCAGCATAAAAGATCATGTTGTGGGTTAAAATAACTTCAAATGTTAAGTAAAAATAACATTACATGACATCATTGTGACTTCAGTGTTTAATGACTGCACTTGGGCTATATTATGTTACATTATGTTATGTTAAATATGATGATAGGGTTAGGGTTAGGGTTATGGTTAGTAAAGTGATGGAAGTATGATATTTCTGTTTTCTGTATTCAAGGTTGATGGGAAGTATTTGCTATGAATATTTCAAATAACTGAACAAACTTGATTCTAATCTGCAAAATGACTGAGTTGAATACAGATGTTCCGTGATGTTCCTTCAATGACTTTGATGATAGATAGATCGCTTGTGTGTATACTGAATGGGATTTCTGTTGCTCAGCGACTTTAGAGCATTAGCCTCAGCAAGTTCATCCCTCACTGTGGTCCCTTTGAACTAAAGCTTACATGTATAATATCCAACAAATGCATGTAATATCTGCTCAAAACCTACAGGACAAACCATGAGGTGAAATACAGCCCATCTCATAACAACACAGCCAACTTCAAAGAGCTTTTTTGGGCAAAATTATTTCTAATTCAGACCACAATATTATAAAAATTACCTTGTGCGGTTTAAGAAGCAGACTAGCTCCTCTCAGCCCCCAGCCGAGCCTCTAAGCCTCCACTACAACATAAATCCAATCCCTGCTATTCTCCATGCTGGAGCGAGCTAAGGCACATCCTCGGGGCTTGTCATTTCAACTCTGCCTCTCTTCTTTTGTTGCCTGCCATCCCCTCTGCTTCTTTACGCTCCGTTCTGACTCGCTGCTGAGCTTCGTACTTCTCAGCCAAGTCACTCACACAGAGGAAAGACAGAGGAGAAAACACTTTCGCTGTCCTCTCCCTGTTAATGTTTTGTCTCCAAGGTAAATTTGTGAACTTGACAGGGTTGACAGTGATGAGCAGTAGTAGTAAAAGTATTCAGATTCTTAGGTAAAAGTTCCAGTACCACCAAGTAAAGATACAGTATTATATTATTCAGTAAAATCAGCAAAAAAGTAGGGAAAAAATGTAATTGTTATTTATCGGTGGAACCTGGATTAACATCATTTTTCTTGTGCTGCATTCAGACAATATCATTTGTTTTGAAACCTTTAAAATATTAGCAGATTGGTTTGCGTTCTTTTGAAAACATAGAACCATTCTGCAAATTACAAGAAATTTGTAGATTTGGAATGTTAATATTGTTGAGAATCCTGGTAAAAAATATTTTAAAAACTATATTATAATGATCAGAATTATACACGGGGTTATTTTCTTTTTTGGTTTATTTTTTTGTCTTTTACTTTATATTTTTTTCCTCTAATTTCAAGGTAATTTTCTTTTACATTTTCCTTTTTTGTTGATAAATTTTGGGGAATTTCTTCTTAAGTTACTTATTACCTGTTACCTCTGTTTCTGAAAGACATCAAGCCAATTTGCTCAGTTAAAAAAAGGGTTAATGGCTCCTTTTAAATTCTTACATTATTATATGCATTTGATAATCAGATTATTATTTTTGATGCAATAACAAATTTGTAGTATAGTATAAAGCTGAGTAGTCTTATTTCATAATTTATCATGTGCATCATATTGCAGAATCTGTATTTTCTGCAAATTAACTCATAAAACATCTGTAAAATCAGCCCCTTCTCATTCTTAAGTCCTCTAAAACCTCCACCTCCAAAGGATTGAACCAGCATCCAATCTTCGCTTCCCATCTGACTTTGATGGTTTTTTAACCACGTGCTTCTTTTGACTAAACCAAACCATTCATGCCAGTGTGTTTGTTGACGTCTTGGCATTGGCTGGCATGTGCTTCTGTTGCCTAAACATAACCAAATGCAGCCTAATTCCACCATCATCATTGTAGTGCCAACCTGGAATGTAAAGAGCAGGCGCAGAAGGATATCTAGAGTGTAATATGCAGACCTATCCTTTCTTCCTACAATGGTAAGCATAGCCTGCACTTCTCTGCCTCTGATTAGCTAACCCTGATGTTCTTATGCTGACCTTAACCAGTTTCACTCCCCATGCCCAAACTTAACCAACCCAGCCAATAACGGCAACAAGTTCAAGCCAATCAGAGGCAGAGTCCAATCTAGATTTTGAGGAAAGGTCCAATGACATCGATCTGCAAAATAATTAGCCATATGAGTCTGTTTGGGAATATGCTGTTGAACTGCCCTTCAGAGCACTGACTGTTTGTTTTTGGAGAAATGTGCTGTTACACAAATGGACTTTAGGCCCAATGGGACATTTTTTGGACTATTTAGGGCCATCAGAACAACGGGCAGCCCCGCAAGAAACCTTTATGTGACAAACTGAAACTTGTTTGAAGAAAACAGTGGTACAACAGCAAGCATGCTACCTGATACATACCAAAACAATGTTTTGCTTCACTGAGTCCTAATGAGTTAGATCTTTATGATAACTTAAAGCTAGCAAAAAATACCAAAAACTATATCCAAACTCCAGGCACTGACACCCCACTTCCATGACTATTGTGAGTTTGGCTGCCAAAGCCACCCTTTCTTTGTGGTCTGGAGTATTTTTGCAACCTGCCGGCCTGTTTGGTGTGTTTGTCCAGCGCTCACACGGCTGACAGTGACACAGTGCCACCATTACCGCATATGTAGCTCACATTCCTGGCTAATTGGGTTTGAGGCCCCTGAGGCTGTGTATGTGTGTTAAAAGGGGGATTGGTTGGGCTGGTGTGTGTGTGTGTGTGTGTGTTAGGACTGTGCAGAATGATTAAGGTTGAGGGGTCATTGGGTTGTTGTGTGTGAGTTCGTGGATGTGTGTGTGTGTGTGTGTGTTGTGGGGGATAAATTGAAAGCATGAAAACTGTGGTCTTATTGTCGGACTCTCTGTAGTCTGAGGAAACTCAGGGAAGTTGTTTTTGCGTTCCCGGAGAAGCATTTATTTTTTCCCCAGCTTCTTTATGGATCTGTCATGTGTACCTTTGCTCTGTCTGTGTGTGTTCACAGGGGTGGGAAACGGAGGTATGATAAGGTTGAGAAACAAACGAGCACTTCAGAAGCGAGCCGAGCGCCAAGCAGGGAGTCCAACAGCAAGCGTAGCAGCTCCATAACACCAATTTCTTTACTTCATCTAGATATGCCTCCCTGGTGCTTTGCCTGCTACCACCTTGTTGTGTTTCTACCCTCGGCTTTTTTGTCTCTTCCTCCCACCCCTGCTGCGAGCCCAACCGCATTCACCGGCGGTTATTCATCTAAAGTTGATGAGCATTCTTTTTGCGAGTGCAGAGTGCACTTTTGGTGAAGAAAAAGTCGTCTCTATGCGAATACGCTCACTGCGACGACGGGGGTGCAAGCACTTGAATGAATGCTCCACTCCTCCACTGGCCTATATTTCCCTATTCATTCAGCAGAGTGTGGTGTCAGGATTGCTGCGAGTTTAGTCATCCGTGAGACATGAGTTGTACACCGGCTGTACATCTGAACACTGGAGACCCAGAGGGAGGAGGAGGAAGAGGGGGAGAGGGAGGAAGGGGAGGAGAACAGGACACGTTGGTGAAAAGGCGAGAGCCGGTTAAGGGGCGGGATGGCGTAGCACATGTATGAATGGATGGTGACAAAGAAGCCGGCGGGTGAAGGCAGCGCGGGGCGTTCGGATGACGAGCAGGCGGAAATCATGCCATTGCCACACAGCTGTACTTATTCAGAACAAGCCAAATTTTTTTTTTTTTTAAAGTCAAACTTTCAAAACTCAAGAGTGTGGAGGAGAGAAGGTAAATACACAGTATGGTGAATGTGAGAGCAGAAGTATCAAATCACAACTAGAAAAGTGCCAGGCGGTCACATTCTAGCTGCAACGTGGTCAACCAAGCTGATCACGGCCACTGTAGACAGTAAGGCGTGGGTGTCACACTGGGATTAATGTTTCTTAATAACTAGAACAGAGCCATAAATCTGTGATCCACGTCGTTCATGACTGGAATTTTGACATTAACCAGTGTAGAACCCAATTATGTTCCAAACACAATTATATATAATATATATATATATATATATATATATATATATATATATATATATATATATATATATATATATATATATATATATGAATAGTAATAATAGATTTCTGCTCTTAATGCACTCATAAGTCATTAGCGATATTTTTTTTGAATTAGGATACTTCTTTTTTAACTCAACTTTAACTCAGAAATCACCAAAAAGTGAAAAGGACTATGAATGGACTCACACAGCTTCTTTAAACTTAAAAAAGGGATATTATTATTATTATTATTATTATTATTATTATTAATTTACGACATGTATATGTAGATTTTCATCTTTGTCATCATGACTCAAACTATCTTTAATTTCTGGAATATCTCCAGAAAACAGTCCGTGGAAAACTCCTGAGATGCATATTGATTGATTGATTGATTGATTAAATTTTATGAGCAAAATCAACAAGAATTACTATGAGCTGACTGTATCATTAGAAACTGAAATCATAGTGTTCCTCTGTTGAAAGTGTATTTCTCCTGTTCGTTTTCCAGTGACATTTAGATCCATCATCAGATTTTTTTTTTTTTTTTGTAAAAATAAAAGCTATATATAAATCATATGATATTTTGACATACATATGTTGTATAACTTCTCATGTTTAATTTTAACGTTGTTTTAAACACAAAAAATGTACTTTAACATTATGATTTAAAGACTGAAAGCTCGCTATGCACTTCCTTGTTTCATGGCAGCTATAAAAGAGGATGTGGTGCTGCTGCGGACCACTTTCACCATTTACAAATAATCACTTTTAGACACATGAGACTCGTCACTTGTAACTAAGTATTAATCACCACTTTCTCTGAAATATGCTCCTAACCCTGCATAACCAGTGCCGGCGCCAAAAGGGCAGTAATTTTGCAAGGCTCACATTTCCTTATTGTCATGATAATATTGAGATTTCTCTTCATAATTGCACCTCAGGTGGTAAAGGAATGACTCCTTCCCTTGAGTTTAAAGTGCATTTTAATATAAACAAAGAATAACCATGACAGATTGCAATTTACACACAGAGATTGCTCCTCCAGTCTACAAGGATCCTTCAAATAAACACACCAGGAGATGTTAATATTGCTCAAGTGAATTTCTGTGCAATTATAATGATCTGGTTTTCTCTCCTCTCTGTCCCCCGGCTCAAGCCAGCACTCTAAGAGTCGGGCACATAACCACAAGATGTGCGCAATATCTTTACCATCAGAATAATCACACTTTATAGCAGCTATAATGCTGTAATATCTGTACCACAGAGTTCATCCTCTATGTGCTCCGATCACTCAACCTGAAAAAGAGCAATGTTCCCCTTAAACAAGAACCAAGGCAGCTCAGGCACATTTAGAATTTGCAAAGGTGGGCAATAGGGAGGTAAGCCTACCTGATGCCGGCCAGACCATGTCTATCTATCATGTCTCTTTATTTGACCTGTAGCAGCTTGTTGTCATTCTTAAGTCATCAAGTACTGCCACTTGATCAATGATTTTGGTGTAAGACATCGACACCAAAATCCAGCTATGTGATATGTTGCTGGTTGGCATCGTTTTGTAGCTCAGCGGTTGGATATTTTCGCAGTGTTATGATGTGCTGCTGGTCAGTCAGACAGCTTACATACATACACACACACACACACACACACACACACATATATGTATTTAAAACTAAAACTATAAGACTTTGCTGAATTCATGTAAATTGTACAATTATGCATACTGACATTGTCTTTTTAATGCCAGAGAAAACAGCTGTTTTGATGGTTAGTATCTTGAACATGCTCATCACCAATGCAAAACAAGTATATATGGTTAAAGATGATGACTTAAGTGCAATGATCCTGACCCTGCATCCTTTTTACACTCTGCCCTCAAGGACATAATTTACATGCTGTATAGAGTGGAAATATGAAAAGACATGACAGGAACTGAAGACTGCAATAAACACCAACAACAGCAAAATTGCTCTCACCACTTTTCACACATATTGTCAATTCGAATCAATTTTCTCTGTGTTTTGAATTAAGTGATGAAAAAAAAAAAACATTAAAAAAAAAAATCTGATAAATCGAACAAATAATCGACCGCTTAATCCAATAAATCTTAGTTGCACTATTGCCTAATCCTAACCATCTGTGCTAGCATGCATTTGTTGACATCCTTGCACTGGTGGCAATGCGCTTGTGTTGTCTAAACATAACCACCTGCCGCATCTTTCTACCACATTTATTCGTTGACACCATGGTTGCACTATCCCGAAAGGGAAACAGCAGACACAGAAGGACACCTAGAGTATAATAAAACATGTGAGGATCTGGGACGAGAACCTGTTGCAACAGCAGACACAGTAGGTGAATATCACAGAACGTGATATGTAGACACTCGAGTCCACTGACAAAGCGGCGATTTGTGACGACTTGGGATAAGAACGTGTTGGATGTGTTGGGATTTAATTAGGTACCGAGAGGACAAGGAGATGGGAGTAATCATATAATGGACTTTTACTTGAATGGGATTTATTGGTGGTCTGTCCATCACATTGTAGTATGTGTTGTATGTGCACATAGACATAGTTATGAAAAGAGATCAGTGGAGGAGTGGAGGACGTTGGGAGAAGTTTGAAACGGTCTTTCCCCCTCTCATCCCCACCGTCATGTCATCCCCTGCTTGACCAATCCTTGTCATCATCAGCATCTCAATTGACATGCCTCCCAAACCATTAAAGCTTCCATCCTGCTCTCCTTCCTCTCCCATTGTCTCAACCCCCCCCCCCCCCCCCCCTTGTTAAGGAGGCTTTCACCGGCTGCTCATTAAAATCTTCTCAGCTGAATCGGACAGGGACATACACGGCAGACTTTCCCTCCATCCGTCCTCCTCCCTGCCCGCTCACTGTTTCTTTCTGCCAAAAAAAGAGCATGAAGTTGGGGGGAATGTGTGTTTTCTCCAATCTACTATTTCAATTTCAAGTGCTTCTGGGAAGGTTGTTTATGGAGGAAATACCCATGCCAATAAAAGTTGTTTACTGAGCTGGACTTGGGAGGGAGGATGCACAGAATAAGAGCATGTTACTGAGATGGAAACAAAGACAGAAGAGGAGAGATTCAGCCATTATTAGGACCGACAGAGGTGCATTTGTTAAGTTGTCCTCCACATGTTTTTATGCGCATATTGCAAACGTGTAAGGAAAAAAAAAAGCGGAAATGCCAGGACTTTGGCTGAATACTGCAACAAAAAGAAAACTTTTTTTTTTGTATGTGTGTGTCTCATTTTGCTGAAGTGTTTACTAAGCCTGATAAAACCTGATTAGAAAAAAAAATCCACCTTGACGTTGCCCTGACCTTAACATTCCCTCCTCCTGCATCTTCTACTGTAACAATACAAAATTCTGATCTTGCTCAGTGCACCAAAAATCTGAAGAACACTTGAGAAAGATAAATGTGGGTGTTATCTGTATACTTACTAAAGGCAGTTATATTGGTTATGTTATACAATACACATGTAGAAAAAGGAGGATTTTCTGTTCTCAAATCATGATCCAGGGTGTGAAGATGAATTAATATGAATAGAATATATCTATATATATATATATATATATATATATACATATAGATATATATATAGATAGATAGATAGATAGATATACACATACATATAACAGCAACAACAACAACTCTCTCCCAAATCCACAAACTAAAGTGCTTAAACAGAGCACCATCCCTATTTGAAAAATTTAACAATCAGACAGAATTAATTGCATTAACAGTTCCAAGCAATTATCACTGAATTAAGTGTGACAAAAGTCATAGGTCAGACACACACACATACACACACACACACACACACACAAATTAATCAATTATGCTACTGACAATTTAAAAAGTTGTAAGGAAAAAAAAAAAAAAATAGATAAGTAAAGATTGCAAATAAATAAAAGTTATATTGGATCAGTAATACACATGTGCAATATCAGTGGAGTCCATTTTTTTCTATAAAGATTAAATATGGTTGCCATTTTGCATACATTTTCTGAGCCCACCCTCTTGTAGAATATCACATTTTCTCTAATGTCAAATGATGTACGAGGTCTTTACTCCAGAGCTTAAAGGTTGGAGAGAATTTTACTTCCACTGGAGCCGCAGAAGTTGACGAGCCAAATGAGATGCAAAAGCTATCATATTTTTCCTTGGCAACTAACATGTATATCTTGTGGAGCAACTCCAAACATTTCAGTTATAGCAGAGGGTTCTTATTCTAAAACATTACGGAAGATTTTACAAACTGGTTGCCAGGAATTATTTAGTTTTGGACAAAACCATACAGTTGTAATTTTTAAAGATAATTTCATCCAAATGTGTGACCATTCCCAATGTTATGTTACCCTTGTCTTATCTTCTCAAACATTGTTATATTCATTATGAAATTTATAGAGTAACCTTTTATAACTTTTTTTGTCAGTAATCATTTTCCAACAACTGAAATTGATTAAAGTAAATGTTTCTAACTGTACTAAAAGGACAATGCATTTTGTATATTCAGGCATAGCCTGAACATGTTAAAGGGTTGGCGGCTAAGATTTTTAGGCTTTGCCAAATACAGTTATCAGTGCAATGGAAATTGAATAGAAAATTACTCAGAATCCTTTCATAACAAATCTTATTTTGTCGTGTAACACAACTGAACACATTAACACTTCAGCCTTCTCTTGCTCACCATGACAAGTAAAGGAAACAGTATTATGATGCACAGTGCAAGGCTTAATTATTGATGCCACACTATCCTACATTAAGGTTGTTGATGTAGGGATGCACTGATTCGCTTCCTCTTTTTTTTTTTTTTTTAACAATATTGGTGATTTTCATTTACATCTAGGACATTTTTTCAGAAATGTCACTAAAGGTACAAACACACTATTTACACATATAAGTAAGAAAAGAGCAGCACACACCAAATGTCCATGAGAATCCACACAGACGGTCATGTTGGCCCAGTGGCTCCCAGCATTAATTGAATGCCTCTTCTGACAAATGGATTGTTGAAACCACACCTGCAATGCACCATTAGGCTCTCCTCTCCCCCTTTTATCCACCAAGGACTCTGTGTGTCCGCGAGCATGCGTGCACCCCCATGTGTGTTTATGTGTAAGGAGGACAGAGTTTCCTAATGTCAGCCTCTGCTTCTATTCATTCTTTGTGAGTCGCAGCCCTAAAAGGCTCTGCAGTGGTCACATTCAATTTAGTTCAACCTTCAAACACTGAAGACACAGCAATGTGAATAAATGATTCCAATGAGTCTAATGTTGAGTGCATTCATTGCTAAATTGCTCCGGCACAATGCTGCTCTTTTACTCTAAGTATTTTAGACTTCTAAAAGAATGGCAAGTAATTGAAGACAGACATAATTTGTGCAGCTGTACATTGACTTTTCTCTGCAAATTTAGTCTATTACTCAGTCCTAAAGAAATACACAATATATTATTATTATACTTATTATTACACTATTGTTATGGATGTAGCTTGACAAGCCGAAAACACATTAATTTGTAGCTGTTGTAGTAAACATATTAGCAGTTGCAGTAGACTCTGTTTCCACCTGGTGATGATAAATCCTAAATTCACACACACACACACACACACACACACACACACACACACACACACATATATGGGTTAGGGTTAGGGTTAGGGTTATATATGAGCGTAATTTGGCATGTCCTCCCTGAGCATCCTAGAGCATCATAAAACCTAGAGCATCATAGTGGGAGGTGGAGGACCACTGACCATGTATTTGATAGCTGGAAGTGAGAATGTGTTTGCTTGTTGACTGCAAGGCTGAATATTATTTTCTTCTTTCATTGAGTTGAATTTTTAACTAACATCAGTCATATTAATTTATTTTCAAATTTTAACCCTTTGAACGCCAGGTTTTTGTCATGATGTCACTATGTTTTCAGATGCCCCCCCCCCCCAAAAAAAAAAAAAAAAACACATTTCTTTTTTTTATAATTATTTTTATTGATTGATTGATTGATTGCTTGCTTGCTTGCTTGATTTATTGATTGATTGGTGGTCACAGCCAAAAAATGTATGCCATATGCATGAACACAGACAAAATTATCGAAAAATGAAGACTGAAAAGTACATAAAATTAAGGGTTAAAATTATTTTTGTTTGTACATGCAAAACAACTCCACAAAGCTGAGTCCTTTGCTGACTCGGAACTAGACTCAGAGGTACTCCTTTTAATCACCATGAGTGACTCCTTTTACAGTAAGTGAAGTATTTTATCCGTTGGTGAAATGAAAATATTCATGATATTCTTTTTTTTTTTTTTTTTTTTTTTTCACTGAGATCATATTCTGTATATGAGATGGTATGAGGAGGAGAAGGTGGAGGAAGTGCTGCTTATGGACCCCCCTCCTCCTCCCTCCTAACACCCTACTTATTTAACAGGCATCTTCATCAAGCTCCGGGCCCATTAAATACATCATTGGAGCGGTGATTAAAAATGAAACAGACTTAAATGCGGTAATCAATCATTTAATAGGTTAACAGGCTTAAAATATCAGAGCTCCCTCTCAACCTGAGCTCTCTGGGAGAAAGAATGTGAAAGATGGGGAGATGAGGAAGGAGAGAACTTTTTCTTGTTTTTTAATGCCAATACAAATCATCATGTAATTGTTATGAAGCAGTCTCCCTGAGTTAGGTGGCCATTAGTGAGGTGTGGGATTGTTTGTATTGTGTTATCAAGCACAGTTTACCTGAACTGAATAATGGATGGAAAGTGATAATGACTGGGAGTATAGGAGTAAAATGCAAAGATACATTTGACTAATTGCACAGTACTACAGCAATTATCATGCAGCTCCATGGAACTAAAAGCATTTGAGCTATAGAATGCTCAGTGTGGAGCTTCCTTTGAATGGGTGCATGAATGCGTCTTATTGAGAAGAAGCTGTGCTCTGGATTCACACAGCGGCTAAGTATTCTGAAGAACGCCCTCCCACTGCTGTCGCTCCCTGCTTTCTTTATTCCCGCTATGATATGAGACTAACCGCATTTTTTTCCCTTTGGTTTGAAATCGCAAGATGAACATGACTAAAAATGTCCAAATTGTAACCTTTCCCCATCTCCGCTTAAGTGCTACAGATGGCTGCTGCAGACTTATACTGCAGAAGAGTGATGTGACTTTGAATGGCAGTTTGGAGACAACATGAGTTAGAAATTCTGAACATTACAATGTAAAAGTTTGTATGCATAAAAGGGTGCATCAAAAGGTAAACAGTGTACACAAAAAAGTAGGAATATGCACACAAACTCCACATCTTATTTATAGTCATGTGCAGACTAGACTTTAACACAAGCCTTAAACTGAGGCTTTAACCAAACCTGAAGCAATGTCCTTAAAAACCTGAAGTGGCTGAGTCCAACTTGTACTCCCAAATCTGAGACCTGAACCTGACCTGACACTTATTCATTCTTAAGCGCAATGTGATATGATTACTTACGAATGGCTTTTTCATGGGACATCTCTGTGGCAAGTCGGTTCTCATTTCAAACTCGTAAAATACTGTTGCTCTGAAAATGCTTTTAATGTAATACCATGGTGCCTAAAGCCACCTTTCATTTGTCCAAGAAATACCCCCTGACATCATCAGCTGAAATCACGGCCAGGCAGAACCTTTTGCAGTGTTATTATATGCTGCCAGATGGCCATACGGCACTTGCCGCGACAGCATCATACATGGATGTTTGGTGTCTATTGAGAATGCAGCCTGATGGAACCTGTTGCATCTACATGACACGCCATTGGATGGCATCATGTTGAAGCACTACTGGTATTGATGTAATATAAGGAGCACAAAGGTCCCTACAGGGAGGGCGTAAGCAGTGATGGATGAATCCAGCAAACCCTGGACTTTCATGTGGGATTCTAGTGTTTGCTTCCTGTCTACATAGGATTTTTTTTTGACACCTTACCATTTGCCTCTTTTACCTAATCCAAACCATCCATACCAGCATGTGTGTTTGTTGATGTCCAGACATTGGTTGCCATAAACATAACTACGTTCAGTGTAATTCCACTATGTAATTGTGTTGTGTTTTGGCATCACAAAACGTAAATAACAGACACAGACGGATACCAAGAGCATAGTATGTAGGGAAAAAATATGCCTACTTTTGATTAAGAATGGCTTTTTCATGGTCTCATTTGATTTTTGTTTTGAGTCTCTGTTTGCCCCTCGATCTTAATTCTGTTCCCCTCTCTGTTGAATTCAAGCATCAGGGAAAGTCTTCCATCAAATTTGTAAGAGGCTTCACTACTGTTGATAGGTCAGATCCAAAACTCTGTAGCTCAAACCTCTCATCCAAGTATGGTCATTTCTGGCTCAAAAAAAAAAAGATGGTCACGTCTGAAATGCCAAACTCAAGGCTTCAAAACGACAGTTCACAAACCAATAGGTGAAGTCAAAATAGCTACATCTATTATTTATATAGTCTAAACATATTTCTGTCATGTAAATGTAAATCAGCGTGAAAACATCATGCATGAGCCTCATTTCTACTTCCAAAGTAAGCCATGAATGGATGTTGTCATGTCCTTAATGAAAGAAAAAAAAGGTTAAGTACAGTTTACCTAAGAGCCTCAAACAACGCCGAGCAGCCATCCTCACACACAGCCATTAAACACTGCTGTGGCTATTTATAGCACGACAGTGTCATTAATTCATCTCACATGCACCTGTAAAACATCATCTGCAGTGATATCTCAATCATCGGCAGCAAATGTCAGAAATAATGATTTAGTTTATAGTACTCCATGGGAAACAGACTTAACAAGATTCTCTCAGTTAAAATGATGAAATGAAAAGACCATAACTGTGTAGGAATAAGATAATATAACGGTGACGAACAAAAGCAGACCAGATAAAAACATTAATCAAATTTGGCAAACAAAAGCAATTAACTAAAGTAAAAATGTGCCTTGACTGAATTATTACAAAGAGGTGTATGGACTGTAAAAGAAAAAAACAAAAAAAAACATGCAGGCTCAGCAAACATGGCTTACAACCATTAATAATGTATGAGATGCATGTTAGATTCTCATCTATGCCTAAACATTCTTACAGCACCTTTTCTTTACCAGTATATGCATCAGACATATGAACCCTTTAGGTTACCATCAGTGCTAAGATGACCACTGGAATTTATACACATTTGTAGAAGCAAGTTCCAGTAAAACATTCCAGCAACACAGGAAATGGCTATCTAACACAGTGCTCCAAAATCTCTCCTAGGTGATCAGTTTATGATGTGGCAATAATGAACACCATGGCATATCATTTCCATAATTTTCATAGTCATCGAATCATACTCATTTGTTGGTGAAATTGTCAGGTTTACCACTGTGCCTAAACAGAGACCAAAACCTGTACTCACTGTCCACATCTGGCATCCCACCCAGTAGCTGGACCTGTCTGGTCTCACAGAAATATGTGAAGTGATCACAATCTATTTCAGCCACATTATGTGGTGGTGGCACGTTTTTTTATTTATTTATTTATTTATTTTTTAATTCCCATCCCCTGGACTGGAAGACTATACATACATGGATACCATGAAGAATGTCAGCATTGAGTAAATTTAATGGTAGGTACTTACATACTTTACATAATGTGGTAAGGGGATGTTTCATGATGTATTTATGTCACATTTTCATTTCCACATTTCCATGGTGATGGTACATCATTTTAACACATTTTGCACCACCACCAGTGTTAAGATGGTCATGGTCATTTCACACGTCTGTAGTGTACAGTCAATGGCGGCGGGATAAACAGTTTATCAATAAATCATAGTGGCCCTGATGGTCAAAAAAAAAAAAAAAAAAAGAAGAAGAAATTTAACAAAACAATAACATTTCAGAAAATACAATGACATCTTAAAAAAAACACTGACATTTCACAAAACACAACAAAGTTTCATAAAACACATTTCACAAACACATTTGACAAAACACAACAAAAAAAAAAAACCCAAAACACATTTCCCAAAACACAACAAAATTTTACAAAATACAGTGACATTTCTCAAAACATATAATTTCCTAAAACACAACAAAAAATCCAACAAAATATCAAAGCATTTCTCAAACACAGAAACAACAATAAGTAATAGTTAAGTTAATCAGGGAGCCTTAGAGGTATGCATGTATTGTATGTGAGTCAGGCTAGCTGTTTCCTCCACAACTGTGGAAGTTAGAGTCAGGAATGTGACTGATGCCACTCTGCACATGCTCTGTTGGATTCCCTTCTTCCTTTACAGAAGTAACATACTGACATAATTATGTTGATTTTAAAGACAAAAGTGTATAAATGGCTCAGAATCCATTCTGAGGTTTATCTCCAGTGCTAATTAAGAAAACAGTGTCACCTTATCTTATATATATATTGAGTGTTAAATTTACAACAAACACTTATTTGCCAAAAATTTGTCAGATTGCTCTCAATTCTTCTTTTTGCAGAAACCTCACATATCTCCAAATGGTTAGTTGTCCGTCCATTTGAGAAAAACAAGAACAAATGTCGGTCCGCTAACATTAACAGCGTGACAGCTGAGCTTCTTTTTCCTGCACGTCCCTTTCATCAAACGCAGCCTTAATAACAGGCCTCACAGACTAAAACCTTGACTGGTCACTGAACAAAGTTGTTAGGCTGCACAAAGAAGTACATTTAAATTAATCCAACACGCGCTGCTCCCCAATTAATTTCCACTGACCTTTCATGAAGAATGACTGAATAATTAAATGAAGAGTTTGCAGTGTTTTTTTTTTTTTTTTGCTTAACATTCCTGCTGCACATCTCTGCACTGAGCCTGAGCGTAGACCCGGCAGAGAAAACAGAGCAGAAAATCCGAAAATAGAATTGGGCAGAACAAAACATAGAGCAGAAAATGTGACCATTATTCGTTCCGAGTGAGATTCTGAATGGCTGCTCCGCTGCTGGACTGCAAAGCCAAATATACACATGGTGTGTGAGCCTTGGCAACAGTTGAGAATGTTGCATGTTGACATTTCTGAGGAGTGACGTGTGTTGATGAAGTGAAATGAGGTTAGCAAGAGAAAACAAGGCCGGCTACGCGCAGTGTTTATATAGACTGAACTTCACATGCCAGCAGGCTGTGGGTGCATTTAAATCATTTCAAAGGCAATCAGCACTATTTTACCCTCTGACTGCTGAGACTAACACTGACTAGAATTAAATTTAATTTAAAAAAAGTACTTTTTGATTTTGTGTTTGGAAAGTTCTGAGACAGGTTAAGAGGTCAAACAGTCACATTATTAAGAGAAAATTGAATGCAAGTCTGGCCATTAACTCTCAAGAAAAACAGTGACTTAAAGTGGACCTTTTATGTTTTTCCTTATTTTATTCTGTATTATGTAACAATGTTAAAATCAAACAGGGCCAAAGTTTAAAATATTGAGGTTGAGGTAAAATTGTATGTAAAAGTAATCACAGTCATCAAAAAAAGCAGTTTCCATTTTTTTTAAATATTGTTTTCAGCTACTTTAACTTCAACTCATGACAGATTTATTTATATATGTATGCTTTTATATATTACTAAAATTCACAATATACAATAACATATGATTAAGGACAACACTTCACAAAACACAACATCAATTCACAAAAGACAATGTCATGTTGTGAAACATGACATTATACAAGACGTAACAAAAATGTTTATTTCCTGCAGTTGTTATTAGGACCCACAATGCAGACATGAGAGACAGATGGTAGGTTAAACAGTTTAATGCAAAAACTGATTAAGATACATGCCGAGGTGTTACCACTCAGGGGTTCACAATGAACTGGAGTGGAAGGTCGGGCTTAAATGAAGTAGCAGGCAATTAGGATGTATGATCAGCAGGTGTGTGAGGAGTTCAGCTGGAGAGCAGAGTGTCAGTCAGCTACGCCCAAAATAAGACACGCACACAGACAGACAGATGAAACAAACCGGGGATAAACATTTAACAAGAAGGGAGGGAAAAAACCAAGGGAGAAATTAGGAGAAATAGACATAGTACTGCAAATCCCTACAAAATTGTAATAAAAATACAATGTAATTTAACTCATCTCAACAAAACACAACATTATATCACAAAAACATAATGACATGAACAGAACATGTCACACATAAAAAAACAAAGTTCAGAAAAGATGACGACGTTCTCAAAACATGACAACATTTCACAAAACACTGATGCAACTTTTTAATCAGGGAGCTTTAGAGGTGTAGGTGTGCCTATGTGAGTCAGGCTAGCTGTTTCCTCTGCAGTGTTTTTGTCCAAGAAACAAACTTACACGCAACTGTCATATTTATTCATACAATGTTGGCTTAGATTGACAACTAAATCAGGAAGCAAGACATAGATCATATATGTACTTTGTAAAGTGATTTGTTACTGTCAGTTTTCAGTTGACTACGTGTAGGAATACATTTTTGTGTGTAACTCAACACTTCTGTCTTGGATCTTCATCTGTGAGCGTGCACACTCACCGTTCTCGTCCTGTGTGTGCGCGTGTGACTTTGTCTTAGTGTGATTATGCAAATGCAATTAGTCTCTTTATCTATTCAAAGGCAGCAGGATGAAAGCGAGGCAGACTTGACCTGCTACACATCCCATCTTCTGTCCTGTGTTCAGCACAAGAATACCAATGTTCCTGCATTAACCCACAGAGATGGCGGTGTGAGCGCTGAGAGAAAAAAAAAAAAGCAGCTTCGAGTTAGTGCCATGATAATGGAAGGCAAGAAAGGGAGTGTGTGGGTAGAAAAAAAGAAAGGCTGCTAATTTCTGGAGTCAAATCAATAACAGGGAGGAGAGGTAAAGAGAATGTTAATGAGTGATAGATGGAGGATCGAGGCGGGCTGCGCGCTGCACGTGGGTAGTGTACATCACACATACCATCAGAGAGGGACACACTGATGAACTGAACTCCACCTCACCCCTGCTGTTATTCTGTTTTAATGTGCTGCTTTATAGACTCCAATAACGGAATCTAAACACCTCTAGTTTACATCTTTACGCTTAAAGAGGTTCATTATAACATAATGTTAGCAGTCTGAGCTCTGAATCACTGCCAGCATCTCAGATCTCTTCAATGATTCAACCATGTTTGTGTTCATTGACACAGGATTAAAAATGGGGACATCATCTAACTGAGACGGAGCAAACAAAAAAAAAAAATAGCTATGCATGATGCTGTAAATCAAAGAAAAACATTTACTACATTGATAGATTTCTATGATGGATGTGGCAAATGCTTATTTAACTGCTCCTACCAAACTTCCACCGCTGCCTCCACTGAAAATGGCAGAGGGGAAGTCAATAAGTCGGTCACAGCTGATTGGTAAGGGTGAAATAGGGCAAAGGAAATCAGCTAACAATGTGAGATTGAGTTATGAAATTACAGGAAATGGCAGGTTACTCTGATTATCAGGCTGATGTTTGGCTTTCTGTGCAGTATGTAAAACGGGAGAAAGTGAGTTGATTGTCAAGTGCTTTTTTCAAGTTGACCTTCTCTCTCTTACTCATATATATATATATATATATATATATATATATATATATATATAAGGTTTATATACAACTTTAAAAAATGATTCAAAGCAATGACGTCTTTGCTACTTTTTTGCTATATTTTTCTTTTTCCCTTTTTTTTTTGACTCCATGGCCTCTTCTGCTGAAAGAGAAGCACTTATCAACATCGGGAAAAGTTGTGTGGGTTTTGGACTGAATGCAGCAGACAGCAAGAAGATCTCCACCAACTGCATACACCTAGCAGCCAGTCAGACCAGAGAGGAGAAACGAAAGCGAAAGCACCGTAGGAGGAGAGGGAGGAGAGCCTGCATCAGGGTGAAGCTGACTCGATTTGGACCGGGAGCTACTCCTCTACCAAGCCTTCTTCTGGCTAATGTCTGCTCGCAGGAGAATAAGGTGGATGAGATATGATTGAGACTCACTCAGCAACTGGAAATCAAAGACTGCTCTGCACACATCTTCACATCATTCAGATGTAAAAAATGCACTACAGAAAGACTTTTCATAGTATCTGGTGATTTTGATCAACTCGTGCTTCAACTCCAAAGATATAGCAGTATCAAGGACACATTCTAATTGTATTTTTTGTTATTGTTTAAAACATGACAAATAAATATACCTTGTACACACACACACACACACACACACACACACACACACACACACACACACACACACACACACACACATATTATCTATCTATCTATCTATCTATCTATCTATCTATATATATATATATATATATATATATATATATATATATATATATATATATATATAATGTAATTTCACACGGCATGTTTATAGAGAAAAATGCAGACAGTGTGAAAACAGAGGTCATGGTCATTCTTCTCACAGGCAGTTAACAACAGTATGTCTGGTCATATGTTCTGAGACCGATTGTTAAAAGCTGCAGTTTTAAGCACCACTATGAGACAAAGCATAGAGCCTCTTTTAAGCAAAATATACCCACTCAAATCTGAACTGAGGGCACACAAAATGTACTTATTCATAACACAAATTAGACATTGTAAGAGGAGATGAGGGCATCTGCACCCCCTGTTAAAAAAGGTATAGATTGCTTACTGTCCATAATAGTCATAAGCACTTTGTTGTGCACACAAATACAGTTGAACCAGGACTGATATGTAACTATGTATGATTTGGTAAATAATTTCAGAATCAATTGTTATGTTTTGTTTTTTTTTTTGTTTGGGTTTTTTTGTTTTTTTTTTTGGTTTGTTTTTTTTTTTTTTTTTTTTTACAAAAAATAAATAAATAAATAAATCAACCCAGGGCTCATGCTAAAACTGGCAGTGCTCCAATAGCATGTGTGTTCGACTGCTAGAGCACAAGAAAGACATTTGTGTGACAAATTCCAGGAATAAATGCTCTAAATGGTGTGGAAAAGGCTATAATGGAGGCACTGTAAATGTGTCGGCTATAAATATGATTAGATGTTAGTTGTCAGCTGATGTCAAAGCAGCTGGAGCATGAGTCAGTGATGGTGAAGTATGAATGACACTTCTGTTGCCAGTCAGTTAAGGTTAACATGACTTAAGCGCTTTTATGCACTTTAGAGAAAAACTTTATTTTAATCCAGATTTCCCAGTGCATTTGTTATTAAACTTTTAAGAACCAATCCCTGCAAATCTTGGGAAGTAGTGGATCAATGGGTAAACCAAAATTTTTACCTTAAGCAGAAGAGATGGCAGCAACAGGGTTACACAACCACCCATAGACATGAACGCTTTCCTGTCTGATAAATGGATGGATTATGATTCTATAGTGCATGATTTAACGTCCATGGCCAACACATTCTCATCCCAACTCATCACATGGTGCCGCTCTGTCAGTGACCTTTCATGTCTACTTATGACATTTACGGTATCCTTCTGCGCCAGCTGGTCACGCTCTGGGATGCCGTTATTGTGATGGCAACAAATGCACATGGTGGAATGACACAACGTGGTTATGTTTAGGCAACAACAGCACATAGCAACCAAGGTGGACTGTCATGATGGTTAGGATTTGGCAACAAAGTCATGGATGGTTAGGTGTAGGCAGAAGAAGCACATGGTAAGGTGTGGGGGAAAAAAAACCCAAAGCAAACACATCAACACACAAAGCGAACTCCGACGATTGCCACACAAAAGTTAGTGGTTGTGGGACCTATCCACCTCCCCTCCCTCCTATACGCACACTCATGCTCCTTATAATACATTGTTACTGCAGTGTTATTACTTGTGATTACTCCACCAGCTTATAAAACAACACCAAAAGTTAGGTCTAGGCACATTTCTGATCTGATGCCATCCAGACATATTCCGGCTGGATACAGAAGGTGGCTTTTGTCATCACGCTCATATGCCGAAAACACTGACAGAGCGGACATATTTGACAAGTTTGGAGTGAGAACAGGTTGGACTCCTGAATGAAAGTCCATGGTTTGGTGGACCCATCCACCATCCCTCCAGCTCACCCTATAGGGACTTTCAGGCTCCTTATATCAGACTTTTATGAGTAGTGTTTGCACCTGACAACTGGCGTATTCTGCAGGCACAACAGGTTCTGTCCAGCTGTGTTCTCAATTGTTGCTGCCAGTCTGTGTATCATGCTGTCTCGGCGGGTACTGTCCGACTGTCTGTATATCATAACACCATGAAACGGTTCTGTGCAGCTGCTTTCTTAGCTGACGCTGTACAGTGGCATAATATGCAGCCCTGAAAGGTGGGTTTTGGTGCCGGGATCTTACACCAAAATTACTACCAAAGCAGTGGTATTTGACAACTTTGGTTTGAGAACCGCTGGAACATCATATGGAGCTTTCTGACTAGCCCATTTTGCATGTTTTCTGATAGAAAGCATGCTTTTTTTCTTATACTTCAGGGGCCTCTGGACACCTTAGACACATATTTATGTTGAAAAACCTTGAAAAAGTGTGTCCTGTACAAAATGTCACCTTTAAATTTGGTCCTCTGGAGTATCACATTTTAACCTTTTTTTAAAGGATTTTTTTGTCTCTTCTCCTGCTCTCTCCCAGGCTGCCTCAGAAGGAATTGAGCTGTGTGTTGTGAGATCTCTATGTGGCAGCGCTCAGTGCTTGGTTAACTATATGAGTAATGAGTGAAAAAGACTAATTTATCAAATCAGCTTCATCTCATTGACTTCTCGCCTCAACGCTTCAAGACAGGAATGAGCTACTGTAGCTTTTCTACCCATTTTCACACCGAATGAACATTAGGGAGACAAACAATCCACTGGAGTTCACTGCCAGGTGAAAGTTATATATTTAAATGCCATATTTTCAGGATGTATTTTTGGATGAATCCACTGGCTTTGGAAGTGATTTTGTAAACACAATGTGTCATGGGCCTTTCTTTTCCCACAGATGAAGTCTTTATGCTGTCTTAAATGCCAGTGAATTTCACTGTTGTGTGAAGCTGATTCTCCATCCTGATAAATAAAATTGACATGCCAGGCACCAGTGTTATGTAATGGGGTTTCTGAGTAATGAAATTTGACAAAAGTAGTTGAAAGCTTTCACTTCCATTTGGAATCAATAAGTTGAGTGGTGTAGCTGCAGTTGGCAGGTGACAAAGTAAAAGTAAAAAAAAAACAAAAACATGGTCTTACTTGTTTATAGCCCCCTGAGCTCTTCTGGAGGGATGAGCAGAACCAAAGGATGTTCCCAAATTTGGTATTGTGATGATAGTGGGGATGAAGAACGTTGTCATTTGACTCCAAAATCTCCAACAGGTCTTCAGTTGGGTTCCGGTAACTGTGAAGGCAATAGAGTATGTTTCTTATTTTACTTACAAAAACAAGGAAACAAAAAAGTATCAGAAAATAAACAAATGGATGAATAAATAGAGGAATAAATAGATATGTACATGAATATGCAAATACGGGGATATAAAACCAGCTATTACAAAGTACAGACAGTAATAGCTAAATATATAAATCATATAAAAAAATGGAAAAATACACAAATAAATATATGCAAAAGACATGAAAATAAGAATAAAAAAGATCACAATATAAACATATGATTAAAAAAAATAAATGCATACATCAATATATGCACACATAACTCTCTCCACCACCCTCTCCCCCACCCTCTCTCCCCCTCTCTCTTTCTCTTTCCTTTTTTGCCATGATTGTATTTCATTTGCTATTTACGACATCTATTGCTCGTCTGTCCGTACTGGAAGAGGGATCCCTCACTATCCTCTACCGCTCTTCCTGAGGTTTCTTCCTCTTTTTTTTCCCCGTTACAGGGGTTCTTTTTGGGGAGTTTTTCCTAGGTTGATGTGAGGGTCTAAGGGCAGAGGGATGTCATACACTGTAAAGCCCTCTGAGGCAAACCATGTTTTGTGATAATGGGCTCTATAAATAAAACTGACTTGACTTAAATGTATAAATAAATACAGGAATATAAAACCAGGATTTAATAAGTAAAGAAATGAATGAATATCAAAATAAATAAAATTAAACTAAATAAATAAATAAATACATCTAAAAAAAAAAAAAAAAACATTCTACATTTCTGTACAATTCAATTTATTTATTTCAGTGTGTGTACATTCAGGAGGTTGTAACCTTTAAAATTGTTTGGTTATTCATGCATTCATTTATTTCCATATTTATTTCAGATGTGTTTATGTGATATATTTATTTACTTATTGATACTGATGTCATTTGTCATTGTCCTTTGATTCAAATGTAATCATGTTAGCATTTCTATTTGGCCTGTAGACTAGCTTTGTCAACAAAAGATGCTTTTTTTAATACTCTTGGTGGAAATGCAGTACTTCCTCTTATACACCCAAAGGCCTAAAAGACACATGCATGCACACATGACACACACATTTCTAAGACAAGTCCTTTCTGATGGAGTGACTGCTGGCCCAGCCGACATATTGTATAAAAAAAATCCTCTGCATTTTCATAGCTTTGATATATAAAGTATATTCAAAAAAGACACGTGCATAACTTTCAATTCAGTTGTTGTTTTAGAGTTTATTCATTCACACGGGAAGGAATGAAGGCAGACAATCATTATATATATATATATATATATATATATGTATATATATATATATATATATATATATATATATGTATATATATATATATATATATATATATATATATATGTATATATATATATTTTTTAAATCTGCAGGCCTCCACAGCCACCACCACCTCCCAACTCACTATAGTCACAATGAGATGGGCGGCATCATTTCAGTGCTGAGCGCCATAGATGACTCATGCCTTATTTAACAAGGCGGCCTCTCTGAACGAGTTCGGCTGGCAAAATAGACGAGGAGCTCTTGAGAAAATGAGCACAGAGGAAATGTAAAATGGAGGAGAGTCAGCGGGTTGCTATCCCCCACCCCTCCACCCCTCTTCCTGGCTTTTGGCAGAAGGAGACGCTGGCGCTCGCACCTCGCAGGGCGCTCTCTCTCAGAGGAGACTTCATTTTGTCCCCGCTGAATAGGAGGCTCCGGCCAAAATGACACGGAGGGAAATGCAATGTGACAGCAGCAGCGGCAGCAGCTATGGGGGGAGGGAGTGGGGGGAGGGAAGGGGCAGGCTGGTGTGTATGGCGGTGGCATTGTGTGAATCGCAGAGA
Organism: Plectropomus leopardus; assembly: GCF_008729295.1. Lineage (NCBI taxonomy): Eukaryota > Metazoa > Chordata > Actinopteri > Perciformes > Serranidae > Plectropomus > Plectropomus leopardus. The sequence goes on along the minus strand of NC_056471.1, from coordinate 3,461,905 downwards.
TTTGAGGATCGTGTGTGCTAGTGGGGGGGGGGGGGGGGGGGGGGGGGGGGTAGTGGGAGGAAAGTGTCATCTGTTTGTGTGCTGGATGATGCAAAAGTGTGAGTAAATTCCTGGTAACTTTTGCATCGGCATGGATGTGTTTGCAGGTGTGTATGTGTGTGTGTGTGTGTGTGTGTGTGTGTGTGTGTGTGTTTGTTTGAGGCAGAAAGTGTGTATTGTTGTTGGTAACCAGAAAACTGTTAAAGTTCATGTTAGTAAGGATCCAGATGTGGCCAGGCATCCCATAGTTAGGGTTCTGGCAACCTGTTGATCAAGGGAACAGTATCCAGCAGCAAGGTCTAAGAGCAGGATACCGTCACTTTGTTATTGAGACACCGACCAAGACACCAATGCCAAAAGCCAACTTTAGCAACAGTGTGATACGACGCCAGGTGGTTATTTCTAAACCTAACCATGTGATTGTGTTGTCTAAACTTAACCCTGTGCTTTTGTTGATGTACTAGTGGGAATTCTGGAATATCAACAGCAGATGCAGCATAGAAATTAAAGTTGCAAAATGTTAAGACTTGGGAAGAGAACATGTTGAATGCACCACCAGGTGGCCTCTGTTTGCAACGCAGCCAGACATAACCTTTCCTGGTTTTATGATCGTCACCAGTCAGACTTACGGCACCTGTTGATATGCGGATGGATGACATCAGTTAATAACGCGACTAGACAGAACCCATTGTGGCCGTATGATACACCGCTGGACGGCATCAGATTAAACCATTGCCGGTAATGAGTTGGATAGTCCCTATAGGGCAGGTGGGAGGGGTGGTGGATAGCGTCCCGGATTTTCACCTGGGAGCCCCGGGTACACTTACAGTGCATATGTAGAGCCAATTTATGATGTTTTTTTCTAAACCTAACCATGTGCTTTTGTTGACATCTTGCCATTGTTTGCGTAATTCCGGAACAACAACGCAGCAGGATAAACTACAGCGTTATATGTAAACATAGAAGTCCACTGACAAAGCGGCAATATCTTATGACTTGGTATGAGAATGTCTTGAAATATCCCAGTTCCTCTCCGCGATGCACAAGAAAAGATCCAGAGAAATGTAGTGGAATGGTAATTGAGTTAACAGGAATGAGTTTTGTTTGGTTGAACATATAATGATCGCTGCTTTCCACCAGGCACTGAAGAATAAGGCAAGGATTAGTTGAGATCACTCTTTGGGGTTTGGTCAGGGCTGTGTGTCAGGTAAGCTTGAACATGTGCGTAAAAATGTACACTACATTATTGGTTGATGGTGTGCAAATATATGCAATGATGTGCGTGCAAAGGTCATGCATATTACAGGCTGTACAGTCTGCATTCCTGCCATCACTGCTGACATGTTGGAGGAGATGTTTTGCTTTTAGATCATGGTAAAGTGAAGGTAATTTCTTCAGTAAAGCTTGTGCTCTCTAATGGCAAAAAAGAACAGAGTGGAGGAGGCTGAATGGACTATTCATTTGCTACTAATGTTTTCATAATAGCAACCTTCAGTCCACCTGACTGCACTATTGGTAATCCCTGCTTAGTTTCGGCAGTTGCTGCCCCTATTGTGTGTTTCTATGTCCCTGTCTGTCCACTGTGTTGATGTCAATATGATTGTATTTTTGCAGTGTTACTACTCGTACAGATAACATATCCTGTTACAGGGGAAAAGCTGGGGGAGTTGCTGGAAAGAATGTATGAGAAGGATTAAGAAAGCTTTCAGAGGCTGACCATCCTTCTCTGGGCTTGATGCGGAGCTTACATGTGTCAGGCAGGAACTGCAATGATTTCTTAGCTTTCCCTGCAACGCTTCAGTCAGCCATGCAGGTCATGCTGAGGAAATGCTCACACGTACACATTTCAGTTATCTCTCCAAAGGGGTAAGTAGGGGTCAGCAGAATTCAACCCATATGTGATTTTTTGTGTTATCGTCATAATCACTGTCACTACCATCTTTTTCTATTATTTTCCCTTCAGTGGTCAGGGATTGTGTGCCTTTAGGGTGGCTCAATTTGCACTCAGACCCATGGATAATGGGTATATTGTAAAATCACCCCTCCTCCCACATTGGACTTCAGATCTGAAGTATCAGTAAGAATTAGGGTGGAGGAATCTCTCTATCTTGGTCAACCTCTGTCTTCCATTGAGTCCAGATCCAATCCCATCCTTGTTGCCAAGTTTGTGGTGAAAATGATAATATAAATTATTGTATAAATATTATTCCATGCAGAGAAGTGAACAAATAAAGAAAGACTGCAACAAACAGTTGTCTTTGTATAATTAAGTCAGAGTGGAAGATAGTGTTTTTATTTACATTTAAAACCCCACAGAAATACAATATGAAATGCCTCTTTGCTGTGCACAATGTCAATACTGGAGCAAGAAAAATCAATGGATTATCATTTTTTATTTATTTATTTTTTTATATCTGAACAATGTGCATATGGAAAATTATTCAGATCTGTAATCAATGACCTAATGACTAGGTTAGGTTAAATCAAAAGTTCGTACAAGCTCATTATTTAAGATGAATATATACAAGGTAAAGGATAATTTTCTCTCTGCATGCCCTATCCCCCTTGCATTGAGGCAAGGAGTTTCCTCTTAAATTATATCTAGTACTCCAGAAAAAATGGACAACAGGCTCTGCCAAAATATCATATATTCTGTGGACAAGCTTATATAACTCAATCATGTCACCTCTGTGTTTCTTGTATGCTAGAGTTGGTAAAAATAATTTTCTTAACCTCTACTCATATGATATAAGGTGGTATAGAGTGTGCAAAGATGCAAAAAGACAAGGAAAAATGTATCATCGGGCATTAGTATCAATATATATAAAGACCAGTGGCAATAACTTGAGTAATCTTTGACATGTTAATGAACTTAAAGCCAATCAGAGAGCAAAGGTCAGACTCTCAGCACCCTCTTCATGCAGGGTTTGACCCCTGCTATCAGGGAGGAGGTACACCTTCCCAAGGAGGTTCAATTCAAACAGATATCTGGGATAATTTCTTCCCTCTGCTTGATGCACTCTTGCTGCATTAATAGCTCACTGCAATGTCATTATGTCATCTACTGTATGTTGTATATATTTATGTCCCTCTTTATCAATTGTATATTTATTAGTTGTGTTAACAACAGTTTGCCCTTCTGGGACATTAAAGACTTTCCGATCCAAATCCACTCTGTCATTTTAATTATATTAGTATTATTTGATGGTAACTTTTTAAAATCTAATGATATTCTTTTTAAAATCAGGATATTATCACAAATGGTGGGATGAACTGTTAAGTATTAATAATAATACCAACAATATTTCAGCAAATGTAACTGCATTAATGAGGGGAAATTACTCAGGGACGTAGGGTTTTTTCTATATTCCACAGACTGGCATAATAAATTGCCTGAGGCAAATCCTTAGAGGCAAGATGCCCAGACACATGTTCTATTTCTTGCTTACACAAGGGTTTACCCACAAAAGAACTCATTTTAGGAAAAAAAAAATAAAGCAGGAATTGGGTTTATTAGCATTTCAGAATTAAAAGTTCTCTCCAGCAACATCTGTTGCCACAGTGTTACCTGAGGGTCTGACTGTTTCAGGTAACACAATTACTTCCGTGCCATAATTAACATGAGATTCTCATGGAATATTAACTACCTCTTACAACAGACCTCATTAAGAATGAGTCGTCACGTAGAATCAGCCAGCTTCAAGCCAAAGCGATGATGTCACCAACATTATCTGCATTTACTGATCTGCGAAGCTCCGTTTGTACGTGTTATATATTATATGACCCTAGCTGAATGGAATCTTTGGGGCATGACACATTCTGGATTTGTTGGATAATTTAATCAGGGTCGCTCAATGGTGTACATTTCTGTATAATAATATGTCCTACATTTATACATGCTTCTATTGTCAAACCGGAAAGTCCCCACAGGGCATGCAGGAGAGACTTTCACCCCAAAGCCTGGTGTTTTCTTCTCATATGAATGTAGAGCTAAACCTTGATGTTTGAGCTAAACCTTGATGTTTGAACTACCTAAAGTGTAACAAGCTCGTTTTCATTCCAAAGTCATCAAATACCACAGTTTTGACATTGCTTCCAGCTTTGATTCTGATGCCAAAAGCTACCTTTCATGTCTGCATGATACACTCCTGGACGGCATCAGCTGAGAACATGATGGGACATAACTGACAAGCTGCCTGACAGCCAGACAGCCATAATACATGGACGGGCTGCGTTAATTAAGAACATGGCCGGATGGACCTGTCTTGTCTGCATAATACGCTGCTGGACAGTGTCAGGTTGAAAAGCTGCTGGTAATGACGTAATATGAGAAGTGCGAGGGTGCCTGTAGAGCAAGGAGGAGGGTCAGTAGATGGGTCCAACAAGCTCTGGACTTTCATGCAGGAGTCCAGCGTTCACTTCCTGTCTAAATGTGATTTTTTTTTCACTATACCTTACCATTTGGCTCCTTCCCCTAATCCTAACCAGCCGTGTCCTTGTCATCTAATCCTAACCATACAGTGGCAGCATGTCTGTTGATGTCCCGGTGTTGGTTGCCATGGCTTAAAGATAACGGCATGCAATGTAATCACCACCATGTGCTTATGTTGACACCATGGTAGCGGCATCTCAGAACGTAAAGAGCAGATGCAGAAGGATACCTAGAGTTTAATATGTAGATGCAAGAATCCACTGACAAAGGGACAATATGGGATGGCTTGAGACGAGAACTTGTTTTACTTGGTGGCCATTGTGCACTCTGTAGCTACTGGAACTGCCAGTGAAATGAAGAATATACCACAATTATTTTGTTAGCAATCAGAAGGGCGTGACAGCATGTCTGTTTCAGTCAAGGTAAGTCAAGTAGATTGCATAGTCCAATATATAGAATATACAACACCAACAATAAAATAAATAAATAAATAAATAAAGACTGTGATGCAGATTGCAGGGCCCTCTTCTGTAAATGGGTACTTTGCAGATTGTGCAGAAACCACACTAGCACATATAACTATTAATTTATCTCAACATCATTTGGGCCACTGAAATGCAATATTGTAATACCTTAATGGGTTTTACACAGAAGCCCACTTAAGCAAGGCTTCCTAAGAGGGGCATAATGATTCAATGGTTTCATTGACACATCGACTATAAATTAATCAATCTGGAGCACTGGATTGCAATCAAATTTAATTTGTACCACCAACTACTCTGTCAGTGTTGAAAAGCTATTTCCTGTCAATGCTAGATCTACTACTACTGCTGTCTCTCAGTGTTATATTAATACTGTGACTGCAACAATAATTGTTAAAAAAAAAAAGCAATGCATGGTCTATTATTATCTGTTACATTATAATTTTAGAGCAACATTTTTAAAAGCACAATATTTTTGAAAGCAGTCTCCCAGTCTGATAACACTGCTTATTAAATATGTCTGATATGTTCTGATATTTTAGTAAAATAATATAAGCTTTGCTTCTCGTCTCTTATTAAAATCTTAAAAATAATTAAAAATATGGCTTTTTTTTTTACTTATTCCACTACTTGTACTAAATACAAATAAATCAGTTGGGAGGACTATTGCTCATTGCCTGATAAGCAACAAAACTGTCAGCTTGTTTAACTTTGTAAATGTCAGATTGATGATGGAAACAGTTATTAGAGTTGGCAGATGCTCAATGTCCACCTCTAAATTCCAGCTGTAAGAGTGGCGTCACCACGACCACATAGTCCCATACAAACACAAACTAACGTATGAGAGACTGATAAGACAGAGAGCAGATGTTTGCCAGGCTTACATTACTGTCCCTTTATGCAATTAATTCTCAGCTAGTAAAGCTACCGTGGCTTTTGCCTTGTAGGCCATCATTGTTGTTTGTTTTGTAAGCTGAATATTAAGTGGTTGCTGCAGCTAGCTGACACATTAAATTTGGATGTTATAGAGTCCAATAAAGCAGACCCCATAACATCAATTCAATGGTAATGCATAGCGATGCCAGAGTGTAATGGAGTAGAAACAAACTATGACATCGGGGAATATTGAGAAGACATGCAGACTTAGAGCAGCCTGATTGTTCAACCCATTCTCATTCCAAAGTCATCAAATACAGCCGCTTTGTCAGTGCTTTTGGAGTAAGATCCTGATGCCAACAGCTTTTTATGTCTGCATGATACACAACTAGTCTCAGTTGAGAGCGAAGCTGGACAGAATTGATCAAGTTGTTTTAACATGCAGCCAGATACCTGTAAGGCACCTGCCACAGCAAAATGATATGCGGATTGGCACTTGAGAATGTGGGACAGTGGGACAGCGATAGGGTTTTTTTTGTTTCCTACCTCTTACCATACGTCTCCTTCCCCTAATCACTACCATCCTTGCCATTATGTGCATGTGTTGACGTCCCTGCATGGGTTGCCGTGCTGTTGATGCTTAAACATAAACATGCGCAGTGTCATCCTGTCATGTATATTTCTTGAAATCACGTTAGCGACATCCAGGAATTGAATTATCAGACTCAAAAGGCTACCAAAGTCGTAATATGTACACGTGGAGGTCCACTGATAAAGCGGCAACGTGATGAGAAAGTGTTGGTAATCCCACCATGTGCTTGCATTGACATTACCGTAGCAGCATCCTGAAACGTCAACAGCAGACACAAGAGGACACCTAAAGTGTAATATGTAGACACTGAAGTCCACTGCAAAGCAGCAACATGTATTGAAACAAACCATAATGTCAGGGGATGTTGAAAAGACATGGAGATTGAGAACAGAACATTGAGATCTTGTCTTTTGCACTTACCATTGAAGTTATTACTGAAAAACATTGGTTCTTGCACACCTTTTGAAAATGCTTGCCAAAGGGGTCAATCCTGCCTGTGGCTTTGATTGGCTAATTGAGTCCCTCTGCGGTGCTCATTGGTTGTGTCTATTTTAACCAAGAAATTAGTTTCATGCCATGATGCCAAACCAGAATCAGTTGACACAAACATAGTGGAGTGGGTGGATCCAAAATTCTGGACCAAAGCAAAGTTGCTGATGGAGCCTTGCAGGACCTGTGTCTAAACTGAAATTATCCTTAGAAATGCTCTCAAGACCTTTTCAAAAGTCAAACTGTCTATAAGCACCACAAACTGAATATTGAATTTAGGTTTCTTGTCCCAGAGCCACTGAAGATATGTGGGTGGGGACAATATCCATCCAGTGAAGAGGGTGGCACAAGGCAGGCTGTTGTTGTTAACTCAAGTGTGTATCTTCTACAACAATAGCATGACGAGATACGGTGTGTCACAGTTGAATTTATAAAGAAATTATTGTTATTTCTGTATTTCTATTATTTTCCAATAACAATGACTCATTGTTGTTCATGTAAGTTTAGCTTGCCAAGTAACTTCTCAGTTTAAGCGGGGAATATGTTAAATCTAATGGTCCTCTTTCCATTCACCCTGCAGTGACTTTTGCCTTTGTTTTTAAAGAAAATAAATCAAGTACAATCCATGTGGTTGGCCTGAGAGCAAGAGCATTCATTACCAAACATAAAGTTTGTTGACTTTCTGTTTGGTTAGGTTATTTTTGATGCTCTGTAAGAATGCATGCTCCCAGCAAATGAAGCTGATGGCTCCTTCAAGAGGCCCTGCTTCACCAACTTGTTCTCATCCCAAGTCGTCACATGGTCCTGCTCTGTCATTGACCTTCCACGTATATTCACCATCGTCAGCTGTTCCCGCTCTGGGATGCTGTTACCATGATGTTAACAAATGCACACATAATGGGATGAAGCAGCATGATCCTCATGTTATTACAACAGTGTGAACTGTCACAGGGATTGGGATTAGGCAAAAGGTCACAGAGGCACAGGTGTAGAAGACAAACTCTGGACTCCTGCACAAAAGTCAGTTGCGCAATTGCGCCCCTTATACTATATGATTACTAGCAGCATTGTGGTTGGATGCATAAGGCGGCTTTTAACATCACGCTCGTACACCGAAAGCACTGACAGAGTGCTATTTCACATGTTTGTACTGAGAATGGGCTGGCTTCATCCAGATTTGCCTGCTTATATCCAGTCAAAGGGAACTATTATAGCTATTTTGTAATCATTAACACACAATTCTCAGAAATCATCATAAAGACATCAATCAATCATGTAATTTCCACATGGAATTATAAAAAGGTATAACTCCCCTTAATTTAGTCCTTTTTGTGTCATTTTACATTGTTGGCTGCTGCTTTATGTTCAGGTTTCCACACATCCGGACCCCTATAATATGGCTACACGGTCGCTTTACCCGCAACACGGTCAGTAACTTCGCCCTGCAGCCTCTGGATGATGTAGCAGTGATCTACTGTGGGAAAAGGACAGCACCTCACTTTTTCATTGCACACCAGTCAATATTAACCATAAAACATGCCCCTCCTCTCCATCTCTTGACTCCTCTGCTCATTTGGATCAGCATATAGAAAAAAAGTCAACTGGTTGATTGGCCCTGTCCAGGATTTAGCCAATTTTTGGTGAATCAAAGGATATTACACTTCCTGATATCCCACTGGAAACAGATGCGACACGGAAGTCGTCTAGGTTATTTTCTACACCTTTCACCAACCTCTACAAGCAATGTGCAAGGTCAGCTTGTGACCATCTTCTCCATCCTTTCTTGATCTTTACTGCTGTTTATATTGGAAAACCTCAACCTAACTAACTAGCAGCCAGCCAGCTGGCAGCGGGCAGGCGATGAGTTTTCAGACTAGTGATCTCATCCTGATGAGTGACTCACATGCCACAAACATCCAAACCAACTTTAAAAAGCACCAACAATAGATAGAATAGATGTAAAATCCTAAATTTAGCAAAAAATACAGAAACCTACATCAGGTCACATAAGAAAACATTCTTTAAAGGCCATGTCACAAATATTTCTCAACAAACAAATGTACTTTGTCCAAAATGTGACTGCTGGGATTTGAATCCATAATGAACACTGCAAGGATGTTGCAGAACCATATAAAAACCTCAAAATAAATCAATATATAAATGAACAAATAAATAACAAAAATGAAACTGCCCTTTAAGAGTCTTACCCTCACAATTGCACAAAATGCTTTCAATAAATTCACGATCAGGTGTTAGTCTGCATATTGACTTTGGAGCACACTTCATTTGGTCATTTTTGTTCCTGTTTGAACTCACTGCACACTCACAACCTCAAACAGAGCTGACAGGTGGTTCAAGAGGTCAGGAACATAGACATTCCCAGCACAAACACAAAGCCAAGGGGCCTAGGCATGAGGAGCGTCTTCAGCAAATACACAGAGCCGGCCCTGGGTATGTGAACTACTTTGAAAGAGCTTTTAATCTCTGCAGCCATTAATAGTAACAAAGCAGTGACCAGCATTAAAGAGCAACATTTGCAAACCCCTGCTAAAATGTTATGGTCACTTTGTGCCAGTAAAATACGACTGATTGCACATCCAGTGGTGATTTCATTCCCTCACATGGCACGAAACAAGCTGATAGCTCCATGTTTGTTCCACACTGTATTGCGAATTTGTATTACATGCTCTGACTGTGTCTGAGCCCACCTGTGTTCTGTAGAACACAGCAGGTCACCCGGGTCAGAGTTTAGAGTCGAGGCATGAAATCTATGGGCTTCCTACGGCTGTAAATTCACTCTCACACACATCCAGTTATCTCAAAGGCCAACCATTTAGACCCTTAGGTGTCGTAAATCTTGCACTCTGGCTCCCCGACAAGCCAGACACCAGGATTACAATTCCACATCTATCGCTCACACTAAAGCCCCTAATTCCCTGTTACACAAAGCAGAAACAACCCTCCCTCGCAAGAGCTCCAAAAAGTCAAGGGATGAAAAAAAAGTACTTTAGAAAGTATTTTGTAAAAGAGCCAACAGCCTGCAGTGACTTTGCAGTGCTTTGATGAATAGTAGCTGCTGCAGCTCGGCTCCACACATCATCCCAGTGAATCCTACTCAAAGCTGCTCCTGATGTGCCTGTTAACACTGCGTTAATTACCAGCAATTAGCTCAGCCGCACACCTGACACACAACACACAAGCTTTTAAACTCCTCACTCACTGCGAATGTAACTTGATATTTGTTTATTCGCTCGCTTTTTTTCTCACTTCAATAACTAATTCAGTTCTTTGCACATTTATTGACCCATCTTTGTATACACAATGTTTACTCCCATTTCTAATATCACGCTTATTTTAGCCGTAAAGGTTTAGACAATTTTATTTGTGTTATTAAAATCTATACTAACAACATTTAATAAAATGTTAATATGAGCAATTGAAGAGTTTGAATTCAGAATTAAAAATTACCCTCTTGTGACACATCTTCAACCCTTTGACACCTGAGCTTATCGGCTTGATTTCTCTCAAAAACAAGAAAGGATAAGCAACAAAAGAGGAAATGGCACAAACATTTGCAAGAAATTACTTAAAAGTACAAACACAATTTTAAATGTCATTATGATAATTAAAAATATATATTTTTTCCACTCTTTTTTGTCTACTTTCCCTAGACATTTTTCCTTAGCCAGAAAGTAATGCAGAATTTAGGTATGGCTGTTTAGAGGTGGGTGCCGTCCATTAGCAGATTGCTGCAATGTTGGTTTGTTAACACAACCATGGCATAACCCAAGATTTAAGTGAAAGCATTGATGTAGTTGTCTATATTTTAGTGTTTTCAGTTTATTTAAGTTAATTTCAACAATTTGGCTGCCTAAAAAAGTCTTGTGCAGTATTAAGTAGTACAGTTTGATGGAGTTGACAATGACAAGGTAGCGGATAAGGATGACATGGTAGTGGATGTCCTCAACAGCTACTTTGCTGAGGCATGGATGAGCTCCACCCCCCTCTCTATCTTTCCTCTACCCTTCCCCACTGCAGAGGAAGGGTAGTCCCAGCACTGGAGGCCCATCTCACTAACATCATGCCTTGGAAAAATACAGGAAAAATTCATCATGAACAAACTCATGCCAATAGTCATCTCTGAATGCAAAAAACAGTATATTTTCCTACCCAAATCCAGCACCACCACAGCCCTTGTGAAAGCCACACACTCTTGGCTAACAGCTACTAACATCAAGCAGCAAACCATGGTGAGGGTGTTGCTGGCTGACATGTCCAAGACCTTCTACAGAGTGGACCATGTCAAGCTGCTGCAATACCTACTTGACATAGCTGTGCCTCAGACTTGTTGCCTGGCTACACAGCTACACCACTGAAAGAAAGCATATAAAGCAATAACACCTACAGCCAGTCAGGTCAGAGGTCTCACCCAGAGTGCCACAAGGAGGTGAGGTCTCCACATAACCCTTCCTTCTCCACATGTCCACACAAAAGACAATGTTCGAGGAAACACTGAACACGGGTTATGCCGACGATGTGTGGCTGTCTCAGGCCATACCCCTAGCTGACATCCACAGGGACACATCCATGGTGATGGAGGCTGAGCAGCTCGACAAGTGGGCTACATCCAATATCTGTTAATTAAATAAGCTGTTAAATGGGAAAAAAGAAAAAACTGTTGAGCTGAGAATCCGTTTAGCCAGAAACCCACCCCAACCTGCCCCTCTCTTCCTGGAAGGACAGGAAGTCTCCATCGTCACCACTACCAAATATCTGGGTTTCCACCTGGACTCTGACCTCAATGGTAGCACCCACATAGAGGAGGCAGTGAGGAGAGCATCAAAACGGCTGCATTTCCTGACTGTCCTAGCCAGACATGGCGTACCCTGTGAGGACCTCGTTAGCATCTACACCACCCTGGTCAGGCCATGTCTGGAGTATAGGAGTGTTCTCCTGGTAAGATGCAACAAGAAACATGGAGCACAGCTGGAAAGGGTCCAAAAAAGGGCCCTCAAAATACTCTCCAGGGGCCGGTTTCCCCAGACACAACTCCCCTCCCCCCAGAGCAGGAGAGAACAGGCTGCCATTCAATTCATCCAAGAGATGACTGACACACAACACCCTCTGCATAACCTACTTCCCCCAAAAAATGAGAAAATCAACCGGATGCTGCAGAACAGCAACATCTAAACTGAACTCCGGGCCAGAACCACCAGAGGACAGCAACCCTCCCCACTGCAATGAGACTCTTAAACTCTTCACAATAAGACAGACAGTACAATATATACCCATGCCATTGTTTTAATTGTAGTTATTAAATGTTTTTTGTGTGTCTTTTGTGTGTGTGTGTGTGTGTGTGTGTGTGTGTGTGTGCGTGCATGTGTGTGCTTACATGCGTGTTTGTCTTAATTTCTCCTTTTTTTATACAATGCACTTTGTAAATTCTGCTTTTATTCAGTTTTTAATTGTGAGCATGAATAAAAAAAAACTCAAACTCAACTCAAACTACTAAATATTCCTCTTAGGAGCTGCATATATATATTTTTTTTTTCCATAAATGCATTTTTTAAAGTTGGTTATTAAGATTGTTTTCCAATAGCAGAAATGATTGTTGCATAATTACAATTAACCATAGCTTTAAATGAACACAAACTCGCAGCTATTTTGAAAGTTTTCTGCAACCTCTCACCAAATACAGTCACTTTTGACTCAAAACATCAAAAATGGCAATGGCCAAGATGCCAAATTACAGCTTTTTTTTTTTTTATACAGTCTGTGGTTTTGATTATGAAGAAAATGTATAAAATCGAAACAAAGATGTCAACACATTCTCATCCCAACTCATCATATATTGCTGCGTTGTGGTAGACTTCTGCGCCTACATAGGTAGATATCCTTCTGTGTTTGGTATTGCTGTCCAGGATGCCGTTAACGTGATATCAACACAGGGACATTGTGGGATTACGCAGCACATGGTTACGTTTAGGCAACAAAAGCATATAGCAACCATCATCAGGACATCAACAGACGAAAAGCCAGCACTGGACTTATGCCTGAAAGTCAGGGGTTTGTTGGATACATCCAGTGCTGCCGGCCCTTTAGGAACCTCCATGCCCCTAATATTGTTACAGGCAGCATTCCAACCTTACCTGCCCTGTGGCATATTATTCAGATGTGACAGGTTCCATTCATCTGCGTTCTCAGTTGATGCAGGCAGGCTGAACATCTAATTATCTGAAGGTCTGGCAATCCAACCATCTCACAGCATGTAAAAACATCACGACTGATTCTGTCTGGCCTCGTTCTCAGCTGACGATGTCAGGCAGCATTTCATTCAAACATGAGAGGTGGGTTGTGGCATTGGGATCTTATGCCAAAAGGTATTTGACAACTGAGAACAGGCTGAAAGTGTCCATCATGAGTCCCATATTCTTCCATGAGAGCAATGTTTAGTCGGAGGAGTGCTCTGTAATAACATTACACTACCTCTGCCTTTGCCCCTGACAAGCAAAACTCATAATTAGGACTCACTAGAGGTTACTTATTGGATAAAAGTCAAAGTTGGTTGTTTACTAACAACAATATCCCTAAGTGGAGCTCTAAGTGTTCCCTCGGTGATGTGGTACAAACTATTCTACATATGCCTGACAGTACTTTAGCTCTCACTGCTTGATTTAAATAAGCTGAACTAATAATAGTCCCTTTTGTCTCCAGTAGTACTGGTGCCTCGAAATGTTTTTTAGTCAATTATCATCCTTCATCTCTCCGTGTTGCTAAAAGCAGATGGTAACTTTTAGGCTGAGACGGCCAAATTTGCACATATCTAGTGCCAAAAGTGTTTTTCTTTCCCTGCTCGAGACATCGCTTTAAAGCCACCCTTTGCCTACATGAAGAACACACCACATGTGCTTACAATTAATTTTCAATCAGCATAGCAAAGACATATCTAAGCGGAGAAAAAATGTTCTGTGAACCTGACTTTCAGACTCTGGGTTAAAAACTGATTTATCACACAAACTGTAGGAGTTTTACACAACCACTTCCTCATTGCACCTGTTTCAGGATAATTACAGACACACACACAAACACACAGACATGCACTCCAGCACACATTAGCCACACACTCATGGATGGCCACAGAAACAGATTTTTATTCAGAAGGTAGCAGAGGAGGTTGCTAGGAAACCATTGTTGAATGGCATGCAGCATTAGCGTGTTAGCGCTGGCTGCCTTGCCTCTAGGTATGGCTGGGATTTGAGATTTCGCCGGTGAGGTGCAAGCGGCTGAGAAGATAAGGCTGTAGAAAGCGACGCTCAGTGCTGGGGAATAGCAGGGATCAGGCTGAAGGGAGAAAACAGTCGGTGAGCTTGATCCGATTCCGCCTGTCCAGATGTTTTTTCTTTTTTCTTTTCCCCAGCTTCATATGAATGTCTGTGTTTGCTGTAGCCCCGGCACAGATAGCCGTCCTTCACTAAAGCTGAAGAAATAATTAGACAAAGCTCAGGGGATTTCGGGGTAGTGTGAAGAAGAAATCGTTGGTTTTGGAGTAAGATCCAAGAGGTGGATAATGTTTGCCAAGATGCACACACACACACGCACACACACACACACACACACACACACACACACACACACACACACAAACATACACAGAGTGCAAAGGGACAGAGCAGCATCAAAATGTTTAAAGGTTTTAGGCTGGCTGGCCAAATTATGAATAATATAGAGAGTTTGTGATGCCTTTTATGGTGATTATTTCACCCAAAAAAATTCATTGGCATAAACCATGCGTAACAGGCTCTCACACCAGACGTCACATGTTGCTGTTTCGTCAGTGGACTTTTGCATCTATATATTACACTCCAGGTATTCTTCTGGGTCTGCTGTTGACACTCTGGAATGCTGCTACCAGCACTAGGATGTCAGCAAAAGCACATAGTGGGATGGCTCTATATATGCATGCGGTGATATTTAGGCAATAAAAGCACATGGCAACCAACACTGAGAAGTCAACAAAAGCAAATGCTTGGGATTAAGTAACAAAGAGCACATGGGTGAAAACAAACAAACAAACAAACAAACAAACAAACAAAAAACATAACATGCAGACATGAAGCAAACAATGGACTCCTTAATGAAAGTCCTGGGTTTGTTGGATCCATCCATTGCCCCTCCCACTCACAAACCCTACAGATACTTAGACCCTTAGATTATTTCATTACTGGCAGCGTTTCAACCTGATGCTGTCCAGGGGTGTAGTACACAGATGCCACAGGTACTGTTCAGTTGAATTCTTAATTTATGCCGCCTGTCTGAGTATCATTCTGCTGTGGCTGGTGCTGTCCATACATCTGGCAGCTAAATAACACCGCAAACAGTTCAGTTCTTCTTAGCTAATTGAACTTGTTCTAAGCTGATGCCGTCTGGCAGTATATCAAACAGTTGAAAAAGATGGCTTGTGGTGTCAGGATTTTAAGGTCAAAGGTCAAGGAACCCCTTGGAAATGAGCTAGCTGTTTTCCATTGCCAAAATTTCACTTTGGAGTATTATTCTGCCCCATTACTGAGAAGCTAGCATGACATGATTCATCATGCTCTCTGGATTCAGAAGATACTAATACCCTCACTCTAGCTTCAGAACCTAGTCCAGTACTGCCTCTTAAAGACGGGAATATCGGCTGATGATTAACGCTTTTTTTTCTTTTTTTTTTTTAAATGATATGTTAATTACGGACTTAAATTGCACTGTGATTAATGTATTAATACTGATAGCCTAAAAAATATTTTAAAAATATACATATACATTTGGACAATAACAACAAAACAGAGAAAATGCAAATATTCACAGAAATTTTACATTATTTTTTAAAAACTTTTATATTCAACATTTAACAGAGAACCTGAGATACAAAGAGCAAGAAAGGAAGAGCATTGCTGGAGTCACCAATTAAAAAAAAAAAAATAGGCCTACATTGGTACAATGCATTACACAGGGATTTATGCAAAGACAGCTATGATTATTGAAATAATAAAAAAAAAACAGGCCCTGTTTTATGTTCTTTATTTCTGCATTTCTTTTGAGTGAAACACTCCAATTTTACCAAGTAATATTTGAAGGCTGTAGGTTATCTTTCCACCGAGCATAACAATATGAAAGTCACGCAGGGGAAAGATCATCAGAGGGTAGATGGTATTTCACACATACTTTTAGGTATATTTTGGCATGTCAATGAAACATCAGTACACACTAGCCAAGTTTTCTTGACATTAAAATGTCAGAAAGTTATATTCTGCTGTGAGCATATGATGTCCTGATACCAGCCATGATAGAGGTTATTAAATTACCATCCAATTTCCCCCTAACTACATGAAAACAGATCATGTGAGCGAGGGGAAGTCATGGGTTACTACAGCTGGCTCCTGCACTTTCATACAGTCATTAAAGGTCATGGTCATTACCAATCACACAGGCAGTGAACACATGACACACTAATGATATTAACATCTCACTACGATGGTTCACAATGCTAAATTCGGGCTAAAATTGCAATTTATACATTCTCACATGGACCCGCCAAGGCACATTTGCAGATTTGGATGCGAAAACATAAGACTATGCGGCCGCATCAAGATGCAGACTCTGTAACACACTCACACACATTCGTACACACAGAATTTGGCACAACACAATATCCCATTTCATGGCTTGGCTGGGAAAAGCCTCAAAAACAGGCAATGTGTGAAAACTCAGCCTTTTCCACCTCACAAGCGTATCTGCTTGTGCATGTACTCTGAAATGTTTAACACCCCATGCAACAATGTAAATTGGACACCCTTTGGAGGTGGCAGAGGCAGGGGAGAGAATGCGGAGCGATGGATTTGAAGTGTGTGTGTGTGTGTGTGTGTGTGTGTGCGTGTGTGTGTGTGTTTGTGCGACAGTGAGGATGGGGTCAGGGACTGAGAACAGCGGGGTATTTACATACCAAAGGCAGCGACTGTAGTTGCAGTAAACAGTTTCTTGCTGTCTCCCTCAAGCCCCGTGGAGCAACCCCTGCGATTGTCAGCTTCCTGTTTTTTTTTTTTTTGTTTTGTTTTGTTTTTTTTTTTCTCTTTGCAGACACCTCTCCTAATTGAGAGCCCTTTTAGGGAGGTTGAGGCCTGGCCATCCGGGAAGTGGCAACAGAATATGAGCTTTTCACCGAGGGGCATCCAAGCACCCTGAGGAGTCCCTCTGACAAGCCTGTAAGCCTCTCCTCAGACCCCGGCTGTCTGGATCTACCAATTACCACTTCCACTGTCTGCCCCTTTCCCTCTTTTTTTTTTTTTTTCATTTTCATGCATTTATCCTCTTCATTCTATCCTCTTGCTGCTTCCTCTTTCTTCTTCGCTTCACCTCTATTTCTGCATATGCCACCCGCTGTCCTTCCTCTTTCATTTTGTTTCCCCCTCCACATCCTCCCAATTTTCTTCCTCATTTTGTCTCATTGCCGCTGTTGTTTTCACCACACAGCCACCCGCCTGTTGTTGTGTGGGTGGTGGAGCCCCATCTGCACCCCATTAGGCTCGGAGACAGGGCTTTTTGTGGCAACGCTATGTGGGAACCGCTAAGGCAATGACCTCCGTCAGGAGGGATTAAGGGGACAGAGCGATGCAAACAGCTCCTGAAAAGAAAAGTACTCCACTTAGCTTGCGTCAGCACCGATGATTCAGCACTTAAGAGTCCGACTGGTACATTGGCTTTATCAAAAATCAGATATTGGACAGTCAGTGTCCTCCACCATGGGGAAGGTTGGAGATTCATCTTGGAGCTTCTCCGCCAGCCAGAGGAATCAATCTGGTGAAGTGTGGGAGGATTTTATTCAGCAGCTTCAGGAGTGGCAGACTGCAAAAGCTGCCATGAAACCTACTTCAGTCTGCCTTGAAAGGACTAAGTACATTTTGGAGATTTTAGGACATTTCTTGGATTTTTGGATGTTCATAGCATTTTGTGTATTTCTTTGGTGTTAGGATGTTTCTAAGATTTGGGGAAATTTCTAGGATTTTAGGGCATTTCTAGGGTTTTACAATGTTTCTAGGATTTTAGGACAATTCTAGGATATTAGAATGTTTCAAGGATTTTGGGACAATTCTGAGACTTTTGGGTTTTGGGGGGGGGTTAGGATGCTGCTATGATTTTGGGTTATTTAGGATTTTTAGAAGTTATATGATTTTAGAGTGAGGATATTTTTAGGATTTTCAGACATTTCTAGGATTTGAGGACATTTGGGGCTTAGCTCTGTCAGGGCGTGCAGGGGATCCTTCACTGGCACTTTTTTGACAAATAAGCTCTGTTTTGATGATGTTTTATGCACTCTGGCATCTCATGTCTACTAAAAGTATAAAGAAAATTCCAAGTGTTAAGCACTTTATTTTCTATTTATTGTGAACATTTGTGGGGCCACAGGGCACCCTATCAGGGGCCAAATTTGGCCCACAGGCCACTAGTTTAGTATCACTGGACTACAGTGACTTTGTGGGAGTTCTAAAAGCCAAAATGCAAATGTACAAAGGTCTTACTTGTATTACATTTGTTTGCTGTGTTATTTTCTAATTTCTCTTTTAGGTAAGATTGAGCACCGCACACTGAGCTGCTGTGCTTGCTGATTATTTTTTGGACTTGTGAACTTAACAAATCAATGAGACTTCATAAAGTGTTTATTAAATGCTAAAATGAGACTTCATGGGGCTCAGAGAGTTTGTCATTCACTTGTCAAGTCCATGTGGCTTTGAGGACACTTTGTGGTGATTAGTTGCTACTGTAAAGTCAGTGTCATAGGAAGACATATGGCATCTCGATTTTTTCGCCTTGAGCCCGGCCTCTATGTGCTGAGCTGTGGCAGAATGAGAAAAAGATGAAATCACAGGTTTAGGAGAGAGCAAAGGCGAGGAAAGCACAGAAAATAACATGCTGTATATCAGGGAAAAACATTCAGATATGAGTTTTCAAGGCCACAACTGATGTTTTGCGTTGAAGGTACAATATTCAATACTCCTAAATCCAGCAATTTTATTTCAGAAACATAATTAAAAGTCTCAAGCCCTGCTGGGACCCTCAGAGGCTTTATTGTTCTGGAAAACAAATCGATGTAAGGTGAAACATATGATGCTGATGATTAAGATTTTCTCAGAGCCTTACTATTGAAATGTACTGTTTCAGAGATGTTCTTGTAAATAAGACCCATCCTAAATTTCATGTTTGATGTCATTAACAGTATATAGAAGGGTGCTTCCTCTGAGGAGCAGGAATGTGGTTGATGAAGGAGATGATAATCAGCATATTGCATTACCTTGCAGGTCTATCGTGTGTGTGGAAATCTTACTTTAAAGAATGTACAAGGGAAAAGCCATTGGATTACCAAAAACAGGGTAGTTCACCCTCTTCAATCTTCCATCCAGATATTAAATACCTCATCAGGGGTTAAATATTTTATTAATGGTAGTGCTACAGTAAAAAGCCTTAAAGACTAAGACTAAGACTAAATTTGCCCACAATAAAAGGTGTTTATCTTCTGGGAAGAATGGATGGACTTTGTAAATGTTAGATTTCCACAGACAGAGTACATTTTAGTCTGATACAGTGTCCATGTGTTTATGGGGTCATAAAAAGAATTAAGATTCATCATTTTGGGATCATAAATGTCAACTACAATTTCATGGAAACCTGGCCTGTAGTTGTTTTGTTTTTTTTTGTTTTTTTTTTCAGAATAGTCCAAGGGGACATTAGGAGGGAGCAAAGATTTGAATCTTACGTAAATTAGAGTAAAGAGTTTTCACTGCAGCCCACTCAACATCTTACTACAACACTGATTACCTGATCCACCGTGGTGCCAGAGAAAAGCTCATAGAGTTTCTAAAATGATGAAGGTCGTTTGGGACCATGATGTGCTTAGTAAATTTAATGATAATCTGCCTATTACATTTCATATTTTTTTTAACGGAAATTGTGGCCTGATAGTGGTGGTATACTAGGTAAGGCCCCCCTTTTTAAGGTAAGGGGATCGCCAGTACTGATCCTTTTTAGTCCATGACTGTCAATGGCAAATTTCATGGAAACTTGGCCAGGATGAAAGGGACATTTTCAGTATGAGTCTTGCAGTTAACGTGTATCCAAACTTTATAACAATCTTGCTTTTTTTCCCATCAATATCTTGCTAGGTACTGAGGTTGTGAACAATCTCTTAAACCTAGAAGCTAGAGGCCCATTCATGCTCAACAGAGGATGAACCCTTTCCAATCCACAAGTTTTGCTCTTGTGTCACAATTCAGATCAGGTAGTTGATTTAATAATTTTACACGTCTACTGGCAAAATAGAATGGATTTGACCATTTATTTTAACTTCAAAAGCTTATAGTTACAATTTATGTTATGGCTCTACATGTTTTCTCTGATTTGTTCAACTTAAATATTTGAGGCAGCTCGTACACTTTTTTTTAAGTTCAATTCAATTCACTTCAACTGTATTTATAAAGCACCTCACATTCAAAATAAATAAAATAAAAAAAGAGATATATAAACAACCATGTAATTAAATACAGTGCAAATACAATATAATTAACAATACAACAAATGAGAACACAATAAAACAAGGGATAAAAAGGAGGGGAAATGGTTTTTTAAAATATAAAATTATAAAAATGCTAAGCTAAAATGGTAAGTCTTAAGATTTATTTCAATGTTTAATGTTTTCATGTTTAAGTTAAAACAAATCATTTCTTTTTGCATTGTGGATATAACTAAAGTTTCGACAGACTGATTAGCTAATCAAATGACACCGCCATTCTCAGGCCCAGCTGCCGCTGTTAGACAAAATCAATATCTGTACTCCACCATCTTGCCATGCAGGAAATGCTGTGAATCTGATTCATCTATCAAGCTGTAGCTTCCCTCCTCAGTCACACCCCTTAGCTGCATCCTGCACCTGTTCGACAACAGCTAACTGGCTAACTAATTAGCAGGTGGCAGCCGTCCTGTTTATGAACAAAAGTAACAGTCCAGCAGGATCTGCTCTCTGAACAATCATTGGCTATTTCATTAGTGCATTTGTTTGGAAACGGGTTACTGTTTTGCAAGCACATAACCAATCCCCATACACCCACCTTGATCACTACTCCCTAGTCACTACCCATTACTGTGATTGATTTTCTTTTTCTCTCTGTGTGATAATTTCCTTCATCATTACGGCCAGTGGTCCAGACAGTCTAATGAGGCACTGTTACAGTGCAGACATCAAGAGCTAAACCACAAAAAAAAAAAGACCATGAGAAGTAAATTTTTTTGCACTACATGCAAATGACCAAATGTCCAAAGGCCCTTTAATTTTTTTATTTTTTTATTTTAATCAGTAGATTATTATTATTATTACTTTTTATTTATTTCTTTTTCTTTTTTTCTTTTTTTTTAAAGTAGGGTTATATTGGGTGCAAATTTATTGTCAGCATTTTGCCAGTAGTAGATGTCACTCTGCATGCCGCCAGTTTAGAGAAGCAGGCAGGAGTCCGACTCAGAAGCTAAGTAATGCACTGCTGTGGACGGGGTTAGCAACAAAACATATTTTGGCCACATGAAAAAAAGTCCCACATAAGAAAATGTATGACAGATTAAGTGTATGCAATACTGAAATTATTGTTTTTCATCATTATTCTGTCCAACAGCCTATTTTAATGTGAATGTTATTAACATCTTAATTCCCCAATCTTTGCTGCCATCAAAGCCACCAGACTCCATTTAACTTTGTTATTGTAACCTATAAATGACCATTTCTGGGTTATTTCCTTTTTTATTTATTTATTTTTTCTTTTTTTCTGGTAATTTTCTTGTACTTACTAATTTCTTGTTAAGTTTTATCTCATTTATTCTTTTGTTGCTCATTGCCTTCTTTCCATGTTTTTGAAAGATATCAAGCCAATTTTTAACCAATGGGCTAGTAGAGCAGTGACATTCTAAATAAAGTGTACAATTAAGCTGATATTGGGTTTTTCTTAGGTGGGACTTTTTTGAGGTGGCTAAAGTACATTTTCGACAGCAGACCATTACTAAGCTTCCATATCGGACTTCCAGCCTTCTCCAAACAGGGGACTGACTGACAACTACTGTATGTAATAATGTAAGGTAAAGTAGGGTAAGGAAATCTTTATTATCCTTGAGGGGCAATTAGTTTTGCAGCCAACAGTAAAAAAACACTGCTAACCACAGCTTGGTCAGTGCTGGGATGTTGGAGGTGTGCCACCATCTGATATCCGTTGCGTACTAATGACTTTTGAGCGCTTGGCTGTTGTAGTCAAATTGTCACCCTCTTCTCAGCCGCTGGCCTGCAGCTCTCAGAGAGCGCAGGAGCAGCAGCACCGTCACTGTGATTGTGCTGTCACTGTGATGCGGACAGGCAGCTGCTCCTCTCATTGCACGCACGAAGATGATGAAGGTGTCTGCAAATGAGTTTTTATAACAGAACTATGATGTCAAGAATATCAACAGTGGAGTCATTAACACACTGTTATTTGTGAGACTGCAGTGAAAGACAGACTTACAATGAGGCCTTTATTAACCCTTTAAAACCTTAAAAAATTAAAGGAGACATAAACATAAGGAGAAAGCACTGAACATTTTAATAGGCAAGGAAGCTTTTTTGTATAGCACATATTACAGAGCAATTCAAAGTGCTTTATAGAGCAATACAATCTGAACATAATAATGACAATTACAATAAAAGAGTAATAGAAACAATATAAAAAGGTAAAATTAATTACAAAATCATTAGAATTTTTAAATAAAAATCACAATTAAAAATAACAAAAGTGCAGACACGATTAAAAGATAACTTAAAATGACATAAAACCTTGTGGCAGGGGCCCTCCTCTGTGTGGAGTTTGCATGTTCTCCCCGTGTCTGCGTGGGTTCTCTCTGGGATCTCCGGCTTCCTCCCACATTCAAAAAACATACAGCTCAGGTTGATTGGTGACTCTAAATTGCCCTTAGGTGTGACCGTGTCTGTGAAAGATTATCTATCTATATGTGTCGGCCCTGCAATAGTCTGGCGACCTGTCCAGGGTGTACCCCGCCTTCTGCCCGATGACAGCTGGGATTGGCTCCAGCCCCCGTGCAACCCTTGCGAGGACAAATGGTTACAGAAATGAATGTATGAATAAAATCTTGTTTGAAAATACATTTGCAGTCATTAGTGGATAGAGTAAGCAGTGTATAAAAGGAATGTTTCTAGCTCACGGCTTGTCTAACATCATTTGGGAGGCTATTCCAGGCTTGTGCTGCATGATAACAAAATGCTGTTTTATCATATGTTGTTGAGACATGGCTGAAAAATTAGCAAGAAATTAGTGAAAAAAAGTTTCAAGACGCTACCTGAAAATATGCAAGAAAAAAAAAAGATAAAAACAATAAGCGACCAAAAACATGCTCAACATTGAGAAAAAAAAATGACATAAGATTAAATATATTATTTTAAAAATAGTTTAGTTTTTTAGGTTTTAGTTTTAGGTTGTTTTCATACAAAGTTGCTCATTGACTCCCATGTTTTTAAAAGAAATCTAACCAATTTGCAAAACGAGTTCCAAAGGGTAGACAGCTTTTAAAAGGTGTCTGAATGCAGCACCAAAACTATCAGAGACACTGAACCACAGGCCCTGAACACCCTATGCACACTCAGACACAGTGGGGAAAATTAACAATCAGTTATTTAATAGTTAAACCAGATCAGCACACAGTAGACCCAAAAAATCAGGCAGAAGTACAAAAACAGCAGACAAAAAGCAGAGAACTGGTCTAAATCTCAAAGGCACACTGGGAAAGAATTAAGCTGAACCAGCACAGAGGTACTGGAGCACAGAGATTTTATACTCAGGGGGAGGGGAGACAATTAGACACAGGTGTGACTCAGTAATCACCCAGGGACAGGAAGTACATGATCTGAAACAAAACAAGAGGTGTGTATCAAAATAAAACAGGAAATTCGTTAAAAAGAACAAAAAAGGTAACAGGATGAAACATGACAAAAAGTGATGTTAGCCCGGGTTTCAATGGGTTAAATATCCCATTGTACCTTTTCCTGCTTTCTCTTTGACCTTTCCATCTTCTCTTTATAGTACATAGTATTTTATAGAGTATATTTATAGATAAATAAATAAATACATAAATAATGTTCAGTTCCTGTGATGTGATTAGCATGCTAATGCTATGACTACATGTGTCTAAAAAAAGTGATGCAATGTACAATCATCATTAAATATTAATATATGAAGTTTGACTTTGACCAGCCTTTTTTTGTGTTTGTTTGTTTTTTTCCACAAGTAGTGCATTTCATTTTCAGTCCACTCTACTTTTGATAGGTTGAGTCTGATGTGGATACTCATATAACCATGACTGATCCATAAGCCAGTGTATCAAATAACAAACAAAACAGAAATGCACAAATTCCAATATGGAAGAGATGTGTGTTACCAAACAAAAGTAGAGAATAAATCAGAATTCATGACCCATTTTGTGTCTGTTCACATTATAGAAAAGGTTTGGAAGCGAGTGTCATAAAGATATGAAAGATGCTGCATTCGTCGTAAAGTGGGAACAACATGGAAAATACAAAGACGATGGGTTGTATTTTAGTGCTAAAAGTGTCTAAACAAAAGGTCCAGTTTAGTTATGTTTTTACAAATATTTTTTTTTTTTTTTTTGTCTGTGACTTTTGCTCACCATGTTTATGCATTTATGACGACAAGTCAGCTGTGTGTGGCATGCTTTAGAGTTCAAAGTTTGCTTGCTTGCTGCAGCTTATAGATGAAGATACTAAAATATGCAACTACTAAAAGTAAATGATAGCCACTGCGAACAAAATAATGAAATATATTTTTAATACCATCAATTCTTGACACTGTTTTCATGCTTTCTGCCATTTCTCTCTGAAACATCACGCAAACATTACAACTCGGCAACTTGGGTGTCCTGAAAATTTCAGAATTTTCCACTTTATAATGATAACTTTAGAGGGTTGTTCACTTCCTCCTAAGTTGTAAATATGATATTTATGAGGAGCATGTGAAGGCAGAATTAACTGGCACCCCAAGAAACAATGCACACCCAGTGAGACACAAAAACACATGGACCTGAACCTCGATTTACCCACACAGTGGTGGAGGAATTATTCAGATCCTTTACTCATGTACAAGTACTGATACCAAAACAAGAGTCAAACAAAAGATCCATACACTGTATTACAAGCTCCTGATGAATTTTAATTAGAGCAAATAATTAGAATTAATCGGGAGCTTTTAGAACAGTGTGTGGATCTTTTGTTTGACTCTTGCCTTGGTTATTTATTTATTTATTTTTTAAAACCTGCACCTGTAGAAGTTATTTGGATGTGCAAGCCCTCCACCTTCCTCGTTCCTGTCATCAAAGTACTGATACTACCCTGTTACTCGGAAAAGTCCAGCATTGAAAATTTTACCTAAATAAAATTTATGTAAGTTTAATCAGCAAAATGTATTTAAGTAATAAAAGTACATTTACTCAATGCTGAAAAAAAACCAAAAAAAACCCAATTCAATAAATAGTAAAAAAAAATAATAATAATAATTCAGTAGAAAAGTAGAAATGCCTCATATTTGAGCAGCTGGAACCATGAAAAAAACACTGATGATTATGAAAATATTTCTGTCAATACATCAACTAAGTTATCATTTTGGCTGCACTTGTATTCTTTCATAATGATTTGTGCAAAAATCTTAATTTGTGAAGTGATTAGTAATTACAGTTATCACAAAACTATATTGAGTAAAAAGTACAATATTTCCATCTGAAGTGATAGCTAGTGGAGAAGAAGCAGAAAATGGCCGGAATTAAGTTACTCAAGTAAAGTAAAATGTACCTTAAATGTGTACTTAAGTTCAGCACTTGAGAAAATGTACTCACTACTCTATCTCCAGAGCGCCTGCATCAGTGCTTTCTGCTCCACTCTCCTCTGCTGAGACGTAAGAAAATAATGTTTGAAAAAATGGCAAATGGAAGCGACTTGAAATAATTAGTGAATGAAAACAGAAGAAGAAGAAGAAGTGAAAGCGGCAGACTGGTGAGTCTGGCATGACTGTTGTTACTGATGAGTTAGTGCAGCGAATACGCCGAGTGTGTCCAGACAACAGGTAAACACAGAGGAAACGTTGACTTTGTATTAACAGCTAATTAAAACAGGAGCAGATCAAAAAACAGGGAGGCTTCTAATTAAAATATGAAATATACTTAGAGACGAGTAATCAGAGGGCCGGCTCTTTTAAAGCCTGAAATAAAGGCCCTGCATGTCTGTGCGGCCAAGGTAAATTAAAACATGTTTGACAGACAGAGCAACATTATCATCTGCGAGCACGGCAACACAAACCTACAACACGCTGAAAGAAAAGTCAGCTCTAATCATACTCAGCCTCACATCACCAGATGTTTCCAGATGTCGCCGACTGCAGCCAGCAGATTTCACCAAACAGCCACCTGTCTGACGGTGCTGGCTGACTCGATAATTGGCCAGAAATGATTGACAAGTCCAAGTCACACCTGCTTCTTCTTATTAGTGTTTTTTTTTTTTGTTTGTTTTGGGATTTTTTTTTCCATAAAAGAAAATCAGGGGAATACTGTCTCTGGGATTCTCACATACAGAACTGTGCTCCTTATTTTGCCACCTAAACAAAAGTTTGTTTTGAATTCTGAAGACCACTTTTGGCCGACATGTTTTGAGTGTGTATTTAATCATTCTTTTGTAAACTATCAGACACATTCTGCTGAGGTCATCTCAATAAAAGTGAATTCATTGTTAACCCTTGGAAACCTGAGGAAGTTGGCTTGATTTCTCTTAATACCATGGGAAGAAGGCAGCCAGCAATTAAAAAAAAAACAAAAAATTGCCCCCCAAATAAGCAACTGTCATCTTCTTCCTTTTAGGCGATTTTTATTTTCAAAAATAAATAAATAGATTTAATTTATTTTTAAGAAAACTGGTGGCAAATGCATGTTTTCCTTAAAAATCACCAAAATTACCATGTATCACAGCCACAAACTGTAAAGAACATTAATAATTTTTAGGTTGTCAGATTTCTGATGGTCCCTAAAGACATCATGTAGGATGTTAAAATTATGTTTGTGCAGTTTAATCTTCTATGTTTGAAAAACACTAGCCAAGTGAGGAAAAAAATAAGATGAATAAATAAATACATTAAATATTGGGGTCCTTGAAAAGTCATGGAAAAGCTTTGAAATTCTGTCTATAAAATTGTTTGGAAGTCCTGAACCATGCAATTGTGTTGCTTAAACGTAACTGTCAACGCCTTACATAAGCTGACTCACATAACTGGCGTTGACCTTTTTTTTTTTCTAACTATGAAAAGTAGTTTTACTGTGCTAATCTTACTGCTGAAGATGCCCCCTGTATCATTTTAGTAACACCTGGGGCTTATGCCTAAGAGGCAAAATATGAGGACTTTGGGTGAAATCACATTGTTCTTGGCAGGCCTGGCACAGCTGTTTACTCATTGTGCGGTCCCGATTGATTCCTCCAGGCATGCACTGGTTAAAAATGATTTTAGTGGTTTGAAATTCTAATCACAACTGGAGTATGTTTGATATTATTCCAACTTAAACTGCATGATGAGTTTTAGGTGCAAGTTTTAAATGCTGGCATCTGGCAATAACAAGTGTTTATCGTCTTGTTGTCATATTTCCTCTTCCTTTTTTTGAGTGTCCAGTAGCGATGCCATATGTCCAGTAGCTGTGGCATTTTATCAGCCTGTTCAGTATGCAAGGCAGCTCCTCCAGAGCAACACAGCCCGGTGGATCCTATAATTCACCTGGCTGTGCTTTTAGAGACCTGGGAAAATACATCCATTTACAGACTAAAAGGCAATGGCTGCATTTCCATTTAGATTTATGGCTCATTCTCATTGATCAACATAGTTTACTACTGCACTCTGGAAAATAGAAGCATGGGGAGAGCAAAAAAAAAAAAGGAGAGAGTTGGTCAAAGTAAACAGTGAGGCAGAAACACAGCGAGAGAGTGCTGAGAAAAGTGAGAATTAGAGGAAACAAGAAAGAACCAATCTGCGGCTTGTGAAGAAAACATTGTCGAGAGTTGTTGGGTGAGAAATGGCAAGGCTCTGTGTGCTTTTACAGATGCTTTGCAGTGCTCCTGACATAATGGCGCTGTAAATCCGTCGGCATGTTCTACAGCACTCTTATCTCCGCCAATTGATCAGGGCCACTACAGCTGCACGAAAGAGGCGTAATGATGTATGGTGTCATCTGTCAGCTGACTGATGTGTTGTCCTTCACAGCAAACAATCAACACGAGGAGCCAATATGAGTTGTTCCATGCATGTGGATGTAAATCCAAAATCGCACTTAATGCTCAACAAATGCAGTAAAAGTTCCTCTCTGCAAGGATTTATTTAATACTTACGGCTCAGAGGTGAACAGAATACGAACACAAGTGACGGACTGGTACCGTGTAGAAATGGATCAGCATCATCTGTAGTACCATGATTAGTGCCGATTCAAATCCAAATACCTCCACGGTACCTGGATCTGTAAAGGCCATGGACCTGAATGTTTTAGGCCTGTTTCACACTGCACGCATCAGCAGTGCCTGACGGCAGCCTTGCCAAACTGCAGCACGTTTCATGCTTGTGGTGTCCACACATGCAGCATTGTTGCAATGTCTCTGCTGCGTTGCTGCCTGCTGCTACGAGAACTGTATTTCCACAATTACAAGCACACGTTCCACTCATTTATGAAGTCGTGCAGCTCGTACATTGCAGACAACATGGTCCTGCAAATATTTCAAACAAAATGCCTTGTGACCTTGTGTCCATAACTGATGGGATTCTGTCCACAGAGACATTGTCAAAGGACTTTTATTTAGAAATGGAAGAAGGGAAGTTAGAGTAAAACAGACATCTTTGTATTTCCTCTTTTCTGTGACAGAGGGAGACTTAAACTGCAGTAGAAGGTGGTACAGAATCAATATAATCATCAAAACATCATTTTCACTGTCTATTTCTGCTGACGGGGCACCGAAGAGCACTGAAATAAAAACCAACGTATTCGGCATTGCTTATGCACTGCCAATGTGTGCTGCGTGAAACAGGCCTAAGTGCCAGGTCACACCAGTAGCACAAT
This sequence comes from Plectropomus leopardus, assembly GCF_008729295.1. Taxonomy (NCBI): domain Eukaryota; kingdom Metazoa; phylum Chordata; class Actinopteri; order Perciformes; family Serranidae; genus Plectropomus; species Plectropomus leopardus. Next base: position 3,432,798 of record NC_056471.1, on the reverse strand, counting down.
GGAATTCATTTGAGTGTGAAATAGGTTAAAGTCATGACCACTGGTGGTGGGCAATCCACCTGGGCATTCAATGATTCAAACTATCAAGTGAGAAGCCCTGAATCAAAACTCATGTGCTCATGTGTCATTATCTATGAAACAAAACTGGATAACATCAAGTAACAAAGTATTACAAACCCTGTCCTGTCTCAAAATATCAGTACAGTCAGTATATCTATAACGGCAGCCCAGCCACCAAAAGACAATTTGGGCATTGTTCTTTTTTTCCTTTTTTATAGAGATATCACCTGGCTTCTAGCAGGGATAACTCCAACAAAAACTGGCATTTAATCCAAAACATGATCTTTTGTGCGTTTGTGTGTCCACGGGCGGGGCCCTTCTGTGTGGAGTTTGCATGTTCTCCCCGTGTCTGCGTGGGTTGTCTCCTCCCACAGTCCAAAGACATGCAGCTCAGGTTGATTGGTGACTCTAAATTGCCCTTAGGTGTGACTGTAAGCGTGTATGGTTGTCTGTCTCTATGTGTCGGCCCTGCGATAGTCTGGTGACCTGTCCAGGGTGTAACCCGCCTTTCGCCCGATGCGAGCTGGGATTGGCTCCAGCCCCCCCGCGACCGTTACGAGGACAAGTGGTTACAGAAAATGACTGAATGATAATATCATACAAGTGTAACTGTAGCTTGCAGTAACATACAATGCAATATTCATTACGGCACCTGGGTTGATGATAAAAAATAGGACAAAGGGTTATGGAAGTATGTTGGTTAGGAGAGCAAAGCAGAACGACCTAGTTTCTGTAAACACACTTTCCAGTGTTGTCTGTCCAGAATTCTAGCAAAATAAGATGAGCTATTCCAAAACTAGACCAGATAAGGGCATCAGAGAGGAGTTTCAATACAGCATAGTCTCAAACATGCAAACCCATTTTAAATCCAGAAATTCTAATTCATATTTTTACATGGATTAGAATTTCTAAAAGTTACTAAAATCAGCAAACTCCCACAGACCCTTACCAGTCCCAAAAGCCCCAAAATAGGATCCCATAGTTGATTTTTGTTCCAGGACCCCCATTTGCAGGTTAATTCAGCCATGGCTGCCAGTTACCAAGCGAGCTAGCTTGGCCAATAACCGAGCAATAGAGTAGTATAATAAAGTATAAAAAAAATTCTCTGGAGCTTATTTGTATCATCCACTCATGTCTCACTACTGACTTCAAACCATGTCACAACTCTTTTGTGGAACAGTTTATATTCTAACAAAGCAAGTTTCTACAAAACTGGATGGTATGTCACAGCTGATAGCTTCTGTCTTTTAAGAAACACTGGTTCTCCATTCTCTTAAAGGTCAGCACTGTCAAGATGGCTTCCAATTGGTCCGCAATGGGAATTTGCAAATACAAGTTCACCCAAAGTGGAACTCTTAACAAAATTACAGCCCAAATAAACCTTACTCCCACAAGCAAACCTACAGATTGAATAGATTTCATTGGAGTGAACTGATTTATGTACAAATTGACGTTGGCATAAATGATTTTGTGACCGGGCACGTCTGATAGGGGTTACTGTGGCAACAACATCCAGCAAAATTTGCCATATCCTCTTAGGGGAACTTTGTGCTCCCAGTTCAGCTGGAAGTTAGATATAATCACTCAACCATGTCCTGGGTCTGCCTGTGCATCTCCTGTTTGTTTGTTCTCTGTGCAATATCTCTAAAAGGAGGCAGCCAGAGTTCGTCCTATCACATGCCTGAATTACAACAACTGGCCCCTTTCAGTACAGAAAAGCAGCAAATATTTGAATCAGTGATTTTGTTCATCTGTCAAAAAGGTTGTCTGTCAGTGTTCAACACAGACATGCACAACATAATGCAGCTGTATTCCCTTTATGCAACTCACGATAAGATAAGATAAAAAATGCTGGTGTATTCTTTTGGTACACAATATGGCTGTTAGAAAAACATTTAAAAATTCAATATCAGATTAATATCATCCATCAACTTTGACTATGTTTGAGCACCAAGCATCACCAAAAGAAAGGTAGCATTTGCCTCCCCTCATCCCATCAAAGTTCTGTTGTCTGGGAAAGTTTTGGGCGCTGTTGGGTTGGGTAAGCACCACTGTCTGCAAAGAGAGTTTTCTGTTAGATAGTTTTCCATTAGGAAACACTGTAACTAACCCAGTGATTGGCTCTGATTCCACAGTGATTTATTGGGTTTAAGTCTCTGTGGGCTCAGTTCCATAAAGGTGCATTAGGGTGCATTGGACCCTCAGTTAAATTAATGCACTCTTGCTTTTTCCCATCCCGGCTCACTGTAGGCTGAGTGCAGTCCAGGTCATCTGACTTCAGCTCCTTTCAAAGCCTGGATTAGTATTTAGATGACCCATGCCATTTTCAAGAGTATCCACGGACAGGAAAGCTTTATCACCAAGTACTGATTCTTTACAGATTTTACTCATCACTCATTTAGTATGGGTACACTGAGATCAGTAACTTTAACTTAAAAAACTACTTTGCCATGTCATCCCTGTTTTTTAAGCACAACAAAGCATTGTGAGGGCTAATTGTGGGACTTTTTTTTTTTTTTGCTAAATATAGACCCTTGGGCTGGTAACAGCTGCGACTGTCAAAATGCATACTGGACCCGATACAACCGAGTAGGTATAACTGCAGCTGGAGCAGCTTTGTGACCTGCCCACTTGCTACAAGATGTCAGCCCATGATCAACCCTCTTTGCAAGTTAGCGATAAGCTACCTATTAAGTAAAAATAAAGTAAGAAATAACAGACTTAAAAAAAAATAAATAAAGATGGCTGAGGTCATGTAAGGGTCAGGGGAAGGCTACAACCTGTTTCTTACGCTAATGCTAATGCTAATGCTAAGATAGCAATTGACTAGCTATGAAGTATTAATATTAAAGAGACGTGATTAAGGTTGGTGTGAGGGTAATAGGAAAGCTACATTTCATTATTTATGACAATGCTAAGTTAGCTAGTAGCTATCTACCCTGCTGGAAAAATAAATAAATAAATAAATAAATTTGAAAAATTCAGCTGCGCATATTTATCTTTATGCATATCACATGGCAGTAGACTTAACTGAGTGATGCCCTTTGCTTTTCATACTTCCCACTCATGACCCTATTATTTATTCTTACTCAAGGACAATTATTTGGTGTCAATTTTACTGGAACTTCAATGGATAAACTGACTAGACTAGACTGACTATCACAAGCTGTGCAATCAGCCAAACTATCAAAAATGACGCAAAAACATACCTTTTCCCTTGTAATGTCCTCCTGATTACTATACACCTCTGGGGTCATTCTGACCCTGTTTTGACTGTTATTTAAAGCATATTGTATAAATTGTCAATCAATTCTGTGTTACACCTTTAGTCTTACTTCAGCCCAACCCATTACCACACATTTTTCCCTTCGTTTTGGAATTTAGGGCCAATTGACCTTGTTACATAAGTATAAAAAATATATTTGGATTGCAAAACATTTCATTTGGGGTCAGGTTGACCCCAAGGACAACAGGAGGGTTAAGCTGGTTAAACCAGGTTAAACAAAACAACAAAACAACAAAACAGCTTAAACCTGGTTAAACCAGGTTAAACAAAACAACAAAACAGCTTGACGAGCTCAAGGTGGTTAAGCTGGTTTAACCTTGAGCTCGTCAAGCTGTTTTGTTGTTTTGTTTGTTTGTTTGTTTGTTTTGGTATGAATGATATTAAGTATTAGCTTAAAAGAGAGGTGGTTAATGTTAGGGTGAAGGTAATGGAAAGGCCACATTACCTGATTGTTGATTATTGCCACATTTGGTCTCACATTTATTCACTACAAGTTGGCAGTGTAGCACAGTTCAGATAACCGTCATGTTGGTGGTTTTGTCCCACAAACGGAATGTGTCTGCAGCCATGCATGTCTCAATACAACTGGTGCAGGTACTAAGGCTTAAGATCTACTGTCACTAATGGTGCACATATTTGTGCAGACTTTCTCTCGTCTGTACGCTGTAAAGCAAGTATTCAATGCCTAACTAGCCTTACACACTCTAATAGGATTTAACTTGTTGTCTTTTAGATAAACATACTGGTAGAGCTAGCTCGTGGATCCAGGTGGATAGATGGATGGAATTTGTCCTCAAGAACAGCATTCGTTTCCGCAGTAGGTGCACAAACAAGTGCAGCATACAGAATACAAAGCAAAAACAGGCAACACATTGAGAATTACACATAAACATACAGCAGAGACAAAGGCATAGTTTTGCATTCTATCCACAGACTGGAATTCTTACAAAACCAATTGTTGATCATTATTGAAAGCATGTATGGCTGTAGGAACAAAGCTCTGTCTGGCCTTGCAGGCCTGTGCGCACATGGGTAGCATGGATGGAGATATGGAGAGTGTATAACTTGAAAACATGTTGAGTATCGACTGAGTAAACAGTTGTATTGAGTATTACAAAACAACAACAACAAAAAAAAACAACTTTAACTGCACTGCTAGCTTTAAAAGTCAGTTCAAATAAATTAGAAAATACCACAATCATCTTAAAAGGACTTTTTAAACACAGATTTTTATTTGAGAATGTTCAGCACGTTATATTATGTTCAATGACTATGAGTCAACAGTTAAAATTAGTTTTTCTTTCATATTTTTACTTTACATTTGCCAATGTGTGAACGCCAGCCTCCTATAATAAAAAAAAAGTATTCCATTTTACAATATAATTCTCAAAATGTTATGCTTTAATGTATTGCTTTCTTATTCTTTTTTTTTTTCTCGTTGTATGGAATATCATGTAAAACCATAACCAATGACATTTAATTTCGGTATATAGTGTGTACCAGTTGATCTTGAGGCCTCACGGTGACACCAAAAAGAAAGGTTGCCAAAACACAATGACTGAAAAACTGGATTTTAGGGATACTGCATGTCCACAGATTTTCTACCAATCTGGCCTGAAGCTCTTGGAATTTTAGTTCTGGAGTGACTGACCACCTACCCAGATTTACCATCTCAAATGTTAGATGCTGCCTCAGAGATTTTGTAGTGACTGTAGAGAAATAGATTTTATATATATATATACATATATATATATATATATATATATATATATATATATATATATAAAACCAAAACTTTTAATCTAGGATATATATATAAAACCAAAACACACACACACACACACACACATACATACATTTTATATAAGGTTAATCAATACTTGAAAGTATTTTTTTTTTCTATTCTCAAGGCTAAGAATATTGACGCAGTAGAATGTGATATCTGGGTTTATGACATCTGGGGTTGCCAAATCTCAGCTGTCCTCACCTCCCTCTTCTATGTTTTTTTTTCCTTTCATGAATAATCTATATGAACTCTGAGTTGAGGCCTGCAGGCACGAGGTCTGGTCATGTCCTTGGAGGAAAAGACAGCTTTGGCAGAAGACCTTAATGCTTTGGCTTTTCTGCTCTGCTGGAAGACAACAGGCGAACAATAGCTCCATCAAAGTTTGTACCCTTGACCCTGTTACGAATGGCTGCAGGGGATGAAAGAGTGTCTTGTGTATGCATGTGCAAGTATGTGTCTTACTGTGTTAGATTTGACAGATGCAGGACTTTGAAAGCTGATACAGATATTTTTAGATTCATGCTGCCAGAGCAAAATCTTTAAGCAATCAGAAACATCAACAGTGTCAGGGCCGACGGAGTCAAATAACACAGGCCTCTTTTTAGGAAACCACTATGCACAAAAATTGAAGCAATCAACAGGGAGGAATTATTAGTAAAGGAAACATAACACATCAGGTTGCTGTTGGATAAGTCAGGTTATTTAATTTACCCTAAAAAGAAACAATATACTTTTATTGTAACACATTCTAAATCTAAATTTGGACAATCACCTGTTTCTGTAAATGGCTGTCAGCTTTGGAAAACATCACCAACTGAAATCAAATTAATTCCAGATTTGGATTCTTCACAACAAAGGTCAAGTGCTGACTAAAGGCAAAGCAAACCCCTACTCACTCTTAGCTAATTGAGCTGAAAATGTCCATACCGTATTACAGTATATGTACTGCTGTATTGTGTTATTTATATTGCCTATGCATTGCAATATATGTTTTGCTGTGATGTGTGTATTGTGGTATATGGTATGTGTATCATTATATGTGTTGTGATGTATGTATTGTGGTATATGTACTGTAGTATGTGTATTGTGTTATATGTTGTGTTGCTTCAACATCGTCATAGAGTGCATTTAATAATTTCATACCTATCGTTATTGTAATATGACATGCATCTGTTTCTATTATTGCTGTGCCACTCTCCCCCTCTCTCTTTCTCTTTCCTTTTTGCTCTGTCCATCCTGGAAGAGGGATCCCTCATCATCTTCTACCACTCCTCCTGAGGTTTCTTCTTTTTTTTTTTTTTTTTTCCCCCGGGGGGAACAGGGGTTCTTTTTCGGTAGTTTTTCCTTGGGTGATGTGAGGGTCTAAGGGCAGAGGGATGTCGTACACTGTAAAGCCCTCTGAGGCAAACCATGTTTTGTGATAATGGGCTCTATAAATAAAATTGACTTGACTTGACTTGACATTCCTGTATTGTGGTATATGTACTGTAGTACATTAATCGTGTTATATGTTGTGGTGTATGTATTGTGTTATATGTACTATAGTATGTGTTTGATGGTATATGTTGTGATACCTATATTGTGGTTTATGTACTGTGATGTGTCTATTGTGGTTTACATTATGATGCAAGTATTGTGGCATACTGTATGTGCTGTAGTATGTGTATTGTGGTATATGTTGCATATTTATCTTTATTTTTTATTATTACTATTATCATTTTATCTATATCTTTACCTGTTTATTCTTTATTTGCCTGTTTAGTTATTTATTTATTTTATATTATTTTATTTATTTTCTTCATAGGTTTATTCTGTCTCTGGTGTTTCCTCACTTAAGGTAGCACTTCCTCAGTTCTTGTGCCTCAAAGCTCAATTAGGGAGAAGAGTTGAAAATTAGAAATCGCTACTCACTCTTTGTGCAACAAATCAGTCCTCGACTCTGTATTTGAACTATGTCAAAGTGCTTTGTTCATCAATATATTAAAATAAGTTCAATAAAAAAATAAAGAATAGAAGCCTCAAGTAGCTCTTTAAGGTTGTGCTTGGTGTCACAGACATGGATTTATAGGCTACAGAAAACTGGATACATACTCATGACATTAAAAAAAAGAAAAAAAAAAAGAAAGGACTTCCAAAGCATATAAAGCTATGTGTCAATTCAAGAGATCATAAACACCAGGCTACTTGCCATTATTTATCCTCTGAAAATATATACTACATTTCACAGTGACTGTTGATGAGATATTTCAGTGTTGGACCAAAGCACATGAGATTTATTACCCTTGTGTATTAGATTTTAACATTTCTGAGCTTCATTAGTCCACACGGCGACATGTGCATGATAACTATGTATCTGACAGAGAGACGCAGAAATTAATGGGCTGACAGCAACACACGCACTACACCAATTTTCATTTTCATGCAAACAACAAGCTACGCTATCTGAATGCTCCAGTAGATGTTACAAAATCTAGACATAGAGGCTTCAAATTGTGGTTTGTATGCCAAAGTTACCAAATATATTGGACTTCATTTCAGGGAAGTAATATAAAATGATGCTCAAGATATTAAAAAAATATATTTTGGACAGAATGGTGTCTTTGGAAAGTTCACTGCAATGTGGGAACTAGCAGATTGATGATAGTGTTATTGAGATCTGTATTGTATTTTTTATTATTTTTTTTATTTCAGTGACTTCAGGGAAAATGTAAGGAGAAAATGTGGGTTCAAGGGGTTAATCACAGATCAATATGTGCCCCATTGGTCCTTTAATGTACACCCTGTGTTCTCTGCTCAATCTGATTATCTGCCTCCGTCCGTCCCTTATTATGGTCCACATGGCGGACATTGTTAGCGAACACACTCTGGAGGCTGTTTCTCTAATTACAACACTCAACCCAACCAGCCCTCAACTATTACTGCAGAGGCACACATACACACACACACGCGCGCGCACACACACACACACACACACACACACACACACACACACACACCAGCACCGCCAACTGTCGCCTTTCCATCCACCAGCCATCTTTCAGCTAACACAACCACTTGTAAGCAGCTCTCAGCCAATTCCCCTCATGCTGCTTTTCAGAATCCCGTGTGAAAAAATTTACAAATTATGCCCTCACACAGACAAACTACTGATACCAACCCACACCCTCCCACACATGGACATAACGCACTGTCGACACCCACCACATACAAACAAACACAAGGCCAGTCGCTTTTAGTCAGCCCTCTTATTGTTTTTGGTGACAGCGGAGGTGGCAGCTCACTTTATGACGAGCAGTCTGCTCGGCTGGACAAACGCCTCGTCTAGGGCCACAGGACGGCTGTCTGGAAGGAGAAAAGACCCTGAGGATAGAAATACAATCATGCTGAGTGAGTAAATGTGTGTAACGGTGTGTGTGTTCAAATGTATACTGCATACAGCTGGATAATGTGATGGCCAGGGAGACTATCCTGAAACACGAGAACACACTTGTTCTATCTGTCTACGCTGCTGATCCTTGGTTTCGTTTATACACTAAATTTGGGGTTGTCTTTAATATCATAGACCCAAGACCTACAACAAAGTCTTACGTCAGGTTAACTCAGTTATCTAGGTTCGCTAAAGTTTCAAAGTTCAGGGTAGATTGGTCGGCAGCGGACTCTGCACCAGGGAAAAAGACCTCCAGCCCACACAAAACACACACACAACCACAGACTTAAGAACAAAATAAACAAACATTCCTTAAACAAATGTAAAACAGAGCAGTTTAAGAAAGACAAAAACAAACAAACAAACAAAAAGAAATCAATAACTACAATAAAAACAAGTGACAAACTAATGACAACTAAAAAATAATAATATTAAAAATAAATAAATAACAAATACAGCCTTGAACTAAACACAATCAAAAGAACAGGGATCAGTTTCCAAAAGAAAGGAACAATGATAGCATTAATTAAAATACTGATATGAGAGTCTAGAGCATTTTTAAATAAGTTAAATGATGACAGAGAACAGATATTTAAGGATAACTTAGTCCAATTTGAAGGTGCTCAAAACATAGAAGGTTTTTTTACCTACTTATTCAGACACAAAATGCACTATAAAAATGATCTGATTGGAGTTTCTTAGTGAATAGTTAGAGGTATATACAAGTTCAAGGATGATTTTGTCCTGTTTCATTGCCTTCAAAACACAAAACATATTTGCCCAAACAAATTTTAAGACTCATTTTTAACAGAAATACAATTAAACACAAAAAAGTCAACCAAAATCTGCTGTGAATTAGAAATGAATGTTTCATCTTTTTTGGGGGGGTTTCAGCACAAATAAAATGTAAACCCTGTTACACAAAACAGTTCTCATTTGCAGTTCTTCAAGATCTGTTTTCCTTTAACATACACCACAAAACAGTAGCAGATCAGAAAACAGTGAGGCCTATTTACCTGCCATGAGAACAACAACCCTCTGAGTATGTGTGTGATCATTGCAAAATGTGGTCCCGGAGGCACAAATTACAATAGGAGCTACCACAGAAGCTGTTTTTTTTTTTTTTTTTTTTTTTTTTTTGCATACAAGTCAAAAACTGTAGTTCCTATAATGGTCACTTGAGGCTGGCTCCAAAAGACACTAAACCTCCATAGACCTGAAGCTGAGGATCCAGTTCAACCCTTATAAAGTAAAAAAAGAGTAAAACTTATAAGTGGTGTTTATTATATGATCTGTATTAATACTGTGTATTTTGATAATGAGATGCATCTTATTATAAAGCTATAGATATAACCGGGTTGTCTAAACTCAAGGCGAGCAACCACATGCACATTTAACCAGCGTGCAGTTATTTTTTCAATAATTAATTATTGACTACTCAGACTGGTTGTGGAATCTCTGTACTTTTTAACTACTGAGCAACTTGTGTCTGCATGAAAGAAACTGTCCTGTAAGCTCTCACTCTGTTGATCATTGTAACAGTCAGAGAAAGTTACAGTAGTCATTCAGAGGATGCAGTATATAAAACCAATAGCATTTTGGGATAGAAAACTATACGACTATGAGGTATTTGTCTGTCTGTATAATCTTCTTTCGGAATTTCCCCAAACACACTGTATGGAAAGTTTACTTTTTGCCAACAAGTATGACCACACAACTTTAACAAAACCACTTACTCCATTATACTTCAACATAAATCACATCTCATTTAAGACCTCTCCTCTTATACTTTCTCCCCCTCTCGCTATCATGCAGCTCAACAGTTGAATTATCTAAAAGGGATATAAACATGAATCACAGCAGGACTGTGGTTGTCCATAGAAATGAATTGCAGTGGGGCCGGGTGGGGCGTGCGAGCGACGCCGAGTGATTTGAACTCATAATCGTAATGCACGTCGCCTTGAAGGAGACTTCATGAATATGCTCAGAGAGTCAGAGTGGCTGGCTGGCACCGGGTCAGATCTGATTTGCATATTGTTTACGGCCACTAGCTTAATTTGAAGCAGAGGTTTGAGCCTGCGATAACGCCAGGGCCCCTTATCTACAAAGTTGACTAAGTGGCTGCAGGAGTAAACTTCTCAAAGTGATATGCTCCACTAGGCTGACAAGCAGCAGAGGCCCTGTTGCATTCGGCACAGAGCTTTGTGTGCAGAAATGCTCAGAGGATGTGCACACAGTGTAGCGTTTGGAAGGAGATGTAAACATGCACTTTCTTTAAATGTTATCATGCATTACTTAGCCACAAAAAAGCACGTCAGGACATAATTTAGAGTCAATACAGTGAGGGCCACTCTTTCACTTGCAGAACAGAGTTTCTTAATCCACATTTTTAAAGGTTCATATAAAAAAAAGAAAAAAAAAAACTATTGTGAAGACTTGGTTTTTTTAAGGAGCAACCATATTAATAATTTATATTCACCCTCAAAACAAGTTTAATTTTGTGCCTCAACATTTTGTATTTTAATGTTAGTGAAGTTTTTTATTTGGGTTCAGTTGTGTTTGGACCAATTTATGCTGTGTTAGCTTTACTGCTGCACTGATTATGAAGTTCAAATGCATTTTTAATTTGAAGGTGTTTACAGCATATTTGGAAGAATTCTGCAGAATTTAGTTCCTTATAAAAGGAGCTGTATGCAACAGTCAGATCATTAGTATAACAGTTAACCACTATTTGCAATATAAAGATATAATGGAGTCTGCTCCCTCTGTGTGTGTTGCTATCTAAACCTCTCATGCCTGTAGTTCTCCCCTAGGTTAACCAACATGTTCTCATACCAAGTCGTCACATGTTGCTGCTTTGCAGCGGATTCCCATGTCTACGTGGACGGCTGTGGCTCAGAGGTAGAGCGGGTCATCCTCTATTCAGAAGGTCAGTGGTTCGATCCCTGGCTCCTCCGGGCAACATGTGTAAGTATCTTCGGGCAAGATACTGAATCTCGAATTTCTCCCGATGTCACGTCATCGGCGTGTGAATGCGTGTGAATGATTACTGAGTAGCAGGTGACACCTTGTACGGTAGCTTCAGCCACCAGTGTGTGAATGTGTGTGTGAATGGGTGAATGTGACAATGTAGTGTGAAAGCGCTTTCAGTGGTCAATAGGACTAGAAAAGTGCTATACAAGTACAGTCCATTTACCATTTACATTATCCTGTGTCTGCTGTTGACATTCTGGGATGCTGCTGCTATGATGTCAGTGAAATCACATAGTAGAATAACGCTGCACATGGTTATGTTTACATAACACGAGCACATGGCAAACAGTGCTGCAACATCAACAATAGCAAATGTTGCCAAATGGTTGCCAAATTGCCGAATGGTTAGGATTAGGCAAAAGGGCACATGGTTAGGTGTAGAAAAAAAAAAACAGATGGGAAGCAAACACTGGACTCCTGCATGAAAGTCCAGGGTTTGTTGGATTCATCCACTGCCCCTCTCACCTGCCCTGTATGGACCTTTGCTCGTTAGATTATGTTGCTACCAGCAAAATTTAAACCTGACACCGTCCTGATGCGTTTCATGCAGATGCAGCAGGTGCTGTCCACGCAACTGCTGGGGTATAATAACACAGCAAACAGTTCTCTCTGCCTGCATGCAGGTGCAGTACATTATGAAACCAGCCAATGGCAACTTGGCAAGCTACAGCTACAGTTGACACAATCAACAGGCCTAAACTGAGCTAAGATAGGCCAGTTCACATGGCTTCAACTCTTTTTGCTCCAATGTTCTGCAACAGTTTTGTCTTATTGTACAGTGTTGTTTTGGGCCTTTCTATAGGATTAGCTGACAGAAGGAAAAACAAAATGAGAGCATCATTCTAGTAAAGTACAGTATATGTTGATCCTTATCTGTCAATAAATTGTCCTGCAATTCAATAAATTGTCCGGGAACTTACTGTTTCCAAACAGTGCCCTTGTATTCCTGAGGCTTACCTAGCAATTCTCAGGGGATGCATCCTGTGGTGAACCCTCAGAGACTATGTTGGTGTTTGTGTTCTGCCCAAAGCTCCACAAAATAATGTGGAGTGTTTAAGTGTAAAAGTGCATAGATGGACGGCAGGAAGTTACATTTAACCTGCAGGGGTGGTTTGACAAGTTTTTGTTGACAAATGTACTAGTATTTTCTACAGTGAAAACTGTCCATGTGAGTACATTGTTTGTTTTTTTAAGATTAGTTTTTCTAGCCTGAAAACCCGTAAATGTGTCAGTTCCTGTCTCCTGTTCAGACAGATTTCCTCCCGGTCTAGCCAGGGTCAAGCCAATCACAACTGTTTGTCTATGGGGCTATCTAAGAGGTTATACGGCAACAGTTATTGTATGAGAAGTAAAACTTCCAGGTTCCAGAGCATAATCTTTTGAAAATGCAACCCCTCCTTGTGACGTCATGGTTGCACTTCATACGTGTGCATTATGTTCTTCTATGGTGTGTCATTATAAAGTTACAATGCGTTTTAAGGTTGTTTTTGTGGATTTGTGTACACAAGGATCATTATCACAATGTTATCATATGAAAGTGGATTTTTTTTTATGCAAAAGAAAGACTTTTGCCATTCTCATTTAAATGTAGCCTCATATGGGTCTGGGCTTGGTACAATCACTTACAACTTTTGGGGCCTTTGAACTTGGCTGGTTCACCCTCATTGCTAGGATACTATATTGAGCATTGACATAGCTAAGGAAACTCGGGACCCTGTTCAGGCATTTTCAGAAACAACCAAGATGGTTGCAACCATACAGCTTTTATTTGGCAAAAATAGCTTTGCTCATTCACAGACATATTGATGCAACACCATCACAGCTGTAGTCTGCTTTCATTAATCTATCAATCAGGGCTACATCCCATGTTTCATGGCTCCGAGTGGTGGTAGGTCTATTTAATTGCAACCAGATGAATTTTGAGCTACACCCATTAATAATTATAAAATTAACTGAGTTTCCATATTACTCTCTGGGTATCCTTCTGCATCTGCTGACACTAATATATAGATACCAAAGTGTGAAACTGCTATTTTCGTGTCTTTAAATGTCTGGAGATGCTGATGACATGACCTCTATACCATCCTCCCACACATGGTAATATATTCTGCAATGTTAGCATTCATTTCACAACATCTCGTGACCCGTGTTGGTTAAATTGTGTGTGAAATTTGGCAAGATAAGGCTTTATTTGTTCCCAGATCGTATCCAGCTCGTACCTATTTAATTTTTTTTTTTCCCAATGTCTTTCCTGTTAGCTGTGTTCACTGTAGCTGCAGTTTCTGACAGTGTGCTCCATGACAAGAGGGTTCACTCTGAGCTTCTGTGCACGATCAGCCAAGCCTTTCTTTCCTCCACAAGTCACTCCTCCTCTATTTCTCACTCACTCTGTCATTCCCTCTGCTCTCTTTCTCTTTCTTCTCTCCTCTTTCCTCCGTCCCACCCACCTTCCTCATCTCTCTTTCCCTTCATCTTTCTTCGTCTCTTCTCTCCCTCTCCCGCTCCCTTTCTTTCTGTTCCCTCCTCCATATTCCTCCCTCGCTCCCTCTGCTTTTTATCATGCATCAACTGCTGCGTCTGATGAGCACATCAGTCAAGGCCTGGCTAATGAAGTCCCTCTCCTTCGCCATTAGAGTGAAATAACTAATCTCTCTCTCTTTCTCTCTCTCTCTCTCTCTCTCTCTCATCTAACCAAACCACTTTCTCTTCTCTCTCCCCACTCACCTCCCCTCTAATCCATCTCTTCCACCCCTTCCGTCTCTTTTCTCTTCTCTCTCTCTCTCCGACATTGAGGAAACAAATAAGCAGAAGGCTCTCCGAGGTTAAGGCTGCAGATTTACCTGGTCAAAGAGAGGAAAATGAAACTAGAGCAAAACGGGTTGATGAAAAGCCACGGTTCATGACATTAAGAACAGAAACAAAGAGAATTCTTAGTTTGGTAATTAGGTTCACGAACTGATAGGAGAAAACCATGAACCCCAGAGAGTAAAGATGACAAGCCTTACCAAATGCGTGAATAACTGCTTTTATTTATTGAAAACAATTTTTTGCCCCATTTTCTTTTTTATCAGAAAGAACATTCTTTATGAGTGTGAAGGTCTTCCAGCACATGCGCAGTAGGCATCTCTGCAAGAGCATGCGCAAAAGTCGCGGTTGACAGGAAATCACGTTCTAAGCAGCAGAAGTTGGAGAGATGTGGCAGAAGTAGCTGGAGAAAATAGAAAGCGATAACTCTCGCACAGTACATTTTGAGAGTATTTTGAGCAGGTTTTTGGAGTTTTATAGACTGTTTTGTTTATTCGTTGTTGTTGGAATCCTTGTTTAGTGAAAATGAGGCAAATGTAGCTCTCATTTGCAATTCAACATCATACACAATGAAGAAGAACACGAAAAAGTTCATGTTTATAATTTAATTTGATGGAAGCATTTCAAACATGAATAGGTGACAATTTAAGGAACTTTTGTATTGACTAAAAAATCTAATAACTAACTTTTGAGCTCCAACGTAACTAACTTATCAATTTAAAATTTATTCCTGATAAATGATAAGATTCTCTCTGAGTATAAGCAGTTTTGAGATATTGATCTTCAAAGTTTTCCTTTCCAAATATATAAAAAAAATTAATTTGAACCCTTTTCTACATAAAAAAAGCAGCATACATATGGCTTAAAAAGCAAGACTAAGCAATCAAAACACTTCACCTAGTGTTAATAAGTTGTCACAGAATAAGAATATATGAAAAACTCAATTTTGACAAAAATGTGCAAGAGAACCTTACAGCGCTGGTTTAACCCCCTAGTAAATCCCTGAATACAGCAACTGGATACAATTACTCAGCCTTTCTTACTATAACATGCCTTTCCGCATTATTTTGTGTACTTTTGGTTTGGACTGGGCCCCTAGTTAACCCTTTGAACCTCAGATGGAGTTTTGAAGATACCTGCAATGATCAGTTTCAGAGGGTTACAGGAATTTTTAATGCTGAGGCACAAAATCATATGTTTGTACCTTTTCGTTTTTGTTATGGCAATGTCCCTGTGCAAAAAGGAACACTATCATCAAATTAAATGTTTTTTTTTGTTTTTTTTGAGAATCAATGATACTTTACATTGGTGCATTATTATGTAGCAACAGTGGCCTTTTACATTTCCTTACATTTCAACAATGCTTTGGTTAATCTGTGGTAGGGTTTAGGCACAAAACCATTCCCATACCAATTCTCATACCAAAGTCATCAAATACTCTTGCAGTAATTTCAGTGCAATACCAATAGCCACCTTTCACAGTGGTATGGCACATATGTTAATATGTCAGCTGATAACACAGCTGGACAGAACTGTTTAGGGTTTTATGATATGCTGCTGGACAGCTGGACGACACCTGCCGTAACAGCGTAATATGGAGACAGGCAGTGTCAGTTGAGAATGCAGCAGTACGGAACCTGTCGTGTCCACATGATATGCCACTGGGAAGGCATCAGGTTGGGGAGGTTCACTAAGGGGCAGGTGTAATTGGCGGTGGCTGATCCAACAAACCCGGGACTATTATGCAGGAATTTAGTGTTTGCTTCCCCCTTTTGCTTGTTCTTTTTTTTCTACGCAAATGCCAAATGAAGTCCTAGCATTGGTTGCCATGTCCTTTTGTTGCCTTTACATAACCGAGACCAGCCTCATCACACCATGTGCTTGTGTTGACATCACAGTTGTTGCATCACAATATGTAAACAGCAAATGCAGAAGGACACCTAGAGTGTAATATTTTGAGACAGAAGTCCACTGCAAAGCAGTGATATGTGACGATTTGGGATGAGAACGTGTTGGCCAGACGTGATTATCCAACATCAGTGGCTGCGTTGAGTTTTTCCAAATATAAATATTACTTTTGGCCACTTTATGTATCACACATGAATAGAAAGCACCTTTAGTGTCATTGGAATACACTGACACATACTGTAATTAATATATGTAGTGACAACAGATTGTGAGGTGAAAACAAGCTGTTTGGGGGAGGTATATGTACTGCTGATTAGTCCAGAATTCAGCCAACCCTGCAGCCCAGTCACTGACAGAGAGGTGGACATGAGCCGAGGCTTTTCCACTAACGACTTGTTCAGCAGATAAAATCCCTCGCTTGCACGGCCGCCCCATGGTATTAATTCAACCTTGCGTGAAGACTGCCTTGATCCGCTCTCCCAACACACCAGCCCTCTTCCCTCCCTGATCCTCACTGACATTTTTACCACAGCCCCTCTTGTAATTCGCATTTATGCAAAGCAGTCCTACCAAGTTAACGCCAGGATCACTTAGCTGAGTGCTACGGTTATGCTAATGCACCATCTGAAACCTGGCAGCTTAATTTCATTTTTTAACTCCCCCTCCCCGGGAATGACGCCGCTCACACAACAGGTAGACTCGTCCACTTAATGAATCTGTTTAAAATCCAATAAAGAGTTTTCATAGCTCATCAAGCCTCTGTCCCCATCTAGCACTGGGAGCAGGCAGCGTTACGTCTATGCACACTATGACACTTTAGTCTTGACTTTAATTTAGGCCAATTTGCAGGTGTTTGAACATCCAGCAGGGTCAGAGGAGGACTCAAGACTACAAAGTGAAATTTAAGTCAATGCAAATAATATGTGGTGCTCTAAAGTCAAGTTAAAGTGTTTGGTCTATTTTAGTGATGTCTCCATCACTTTTCGATTCCATTGTCATCTGTAAATAATCAAAAGCACATAAAAGTGGTGTAGAATGCCACTCAGGTACTTACTCTTTCATTTTTCTGTGTAGTAGTCCTGAACTCCGCTGTAGAAATAAAAATGTGGTAGCAGTTTTGCTTTTTGTTTTACTGCACTGGTCAGATCTGCTGTGATTATGGAATGCGTCTTGCCTTGGTCCACATTTTGGAATCCACCCACTCCACTGAGTTGACTGCTTCATCCGGAATCAAGACATGAAACACAGCTGTCTTCTCTGAACAGCTATCGATCCAGTGAGCGCAAAGGGGAACTAATGATTGGCCAATCAGTGCCATGAGCAATATCTCTTCTCAGTATCTCTTTGACATCCTAGTTTGTATGTACTTCACTCTGAACCACTCTTAACACCCCAGCTAAACAAGTATGCTAGCGTTGCCACGCATCAGTATGGACTTACAGAGTAACTTAATCCTCCACTTTTGGCTTGAGCAAAAAAACAGGGAGAGGTCTAAGACACGTCCAATCACCCAATTGTGCTGCCTCTTGATCCACAGCACATCCCTGCCCCCACACACACAGGTCATCAAAGTAGGCTCCAGCTTCCATGGTCAGCTGATTTCAAAATTGAATTGCAACAGCCAGGTTTCAACCTTTAGAGGGCAGTCACTATACACAATATGTATTATTTTAACACTGCACTCAAATAAGCACTGTGGATAACAAAAGCCTTTTTATACTTACACGCTTAGTTCAGCAAGATCTCCAAATTCTCCACAAATAAATACCACTTGAAGGAGTTTCAGAATCAGAATCAGAATCTAGTTTTATTGCCAAGTACACTTACATATACAAGGAATGTGACTTGGTGTTTTGGTGCAAAACAATTAACTTAAAAGAAGAATAAAATTGGTAATTTAAATAGAATAGAACATAAGCTAAAAAATATAGAAGCAATTTAAATATATAAAATGACACAAAAACGTATGAACAAAAGGTGCAATCGAGGGATTGTGCAGTTTTTCGGAAGTACAGTTACAGTGCAAATACCCAAAGTTTAAATAATTAAGTTGACTTACAGTGTGCATGTAAAGTAATCCAGTCCAGTGTGTGTTAATGTAACGCATAAAAACTGATTTAGCATAACATTAATGTAATGTTTTCAGACTCTGGGGCTGAATTAGAGCCTGTGTCATGTGGGCGGTGGGGGAGGGCTGGAGTATTGTTCATGATGGTGACAGCAGAGGAGAAGAAACTGTTCAGAGTCTTGAGGTTTCGTCCTGATGGACCGCAGCCTCTTGCCAGAGGGGAGGGTCTCAAAAAGTCTGTGTCTGGGGTGAAAGGGGTCGGCCACAATTTTACCTTCATGCCTCAGGGCCCTGGAGGTGTACAGGTCATGGAGAGATGGTAGGTGGCAGCCAATCACCCTCTCTGCAATGCGGATGATACGCTGCAGCCTGTTCTTGTCCCTCGTTGTAGCTGCAGTGTACCACACCGTGACAGAGGAGGTGAGGATGGACTCGATGATGACAGTGTAGAAGTGCACCATCATTGTCTTTGGCAGGTTGAATTTCTTCAGCTGCCGCAGGAGGTACATCCTCTGCTGGGCTTTCTTGATGAGGGAGCTTATTTTCAACTACCACTTGAGGTCCTGGGTGATGATGGTCCCCATGAAGCAGAAAGACTCCACAGTGGAAACTGCTGAGTCAAGGAGGGTGAAGGGGGCGGGGGCATCAGCGATCCTTCTGAAAATCCACTACCATCTCCACTGTCTTCAGAGCATTTAGCTCTAAGTTGTTCTAAAACATATGGTCACCAGGTTACCATATGGTCCACCTCCCACTTGTAGGCGGACTTATCCCTACCAGAGATGAGTCCAATGAGGGTGGTGTCTTCCGCAAACTTGAGGAGGTTGACGGACTGAGTTTGGTTGTGAAACAGGGCTTGTCGTTTTTGTAACTCACCGTAGTGCGTGATGTTACAAAAGTCCTGGCAAACGCTAATGTATGACGTCACCACCTCTGTACACTCATCCAGACTGTTTGTGGCAGTCCTGAAAGTATCCCAGTCAGTACAGTCCAAGCACGCCTGTAAATCCTCCGCAGCGGCACTGGTCCACTGTTTTGATGTCCCCACAACAGGTTTGCAGAGCTTTAATTTCTGCCTATTTGCAGGAATCAAATGAACGATAACGAGGTTGGAGTGGCCCATAGCAGCACGGGGGACGGCGTGATACGTGTTCCTGACAGTGGTGTAGCAGTGATCCAAAACATTCCCCTCTCTGGTCGGACATTTAATAAACTGTCTATATTTTGGAAGTTCGTGACTTAGATTCCCTTTGTTAAAGTCCCCGGAGCCAATAATTAAGGAGTCTGGGAATGTCCGCTCCACACTCTGTATCTGATCAGCGAGCGTGCACTATGCCCTGTGCACGTTGGCCTGCGGAGGAATGTAAACACCAACCGGAATGAATGAAGCAAACTCACAGGGAGAATAAAATGGCTTGCAGTGAATGAAAAAAGTTTCCAAACCAGGAGAACAATGCTTTTGTATCACTGTCACATCAGTACACCAGCCACTGTTGACATAGAAACAGATTCCTCCACCCTTTGTCTTGCCGGAAAGTTGTGCGTCTCGACCCGCTCTGAAGAGTTAGAATCCACAAAACACAGGATGCAGAAAAGTCTCTGTTTCTTCTCATGAGCAGCTGAAGTTAGTCAAATTTGTCGCACAGTGAGTGCACGTTGGAGAGAAATATGCCCGGGAGCGCTGTGCAAAGTCCGCGCTGATGGAGACGCACGAGTGCGCCGGCCCTTTTCCCTCTCCTCCGGCAACTCACAGTGCTTGCAAAGGTTAGCGCACCTTTGACCACAATGTCCAATATTTCCATGGATTTCATAAGAAACGTGGGAAACAAATTCGGTGGTGTTGAATCCTTATGTTCATGAGCTCTTCTCTGGTGAATAAGCTCTGTGTTCGTTGGCAGAAACTGATATTAACACACAAAAAAGGCAAAACAATGCGCACCAACACACTGAGGCAGCCATCCGCGACGCCATCTTGAATCAGCTTTTTCAAGCCTAAATGCAATAGTAAAAAGCTAATGCTGGAATAAACGTACTACATTATGGTGGCAATGCTACAAGGCTGTAAAGCCATGTTTGGCATGGCTGGTTGTGATGATGTTTTGTAGTCTAATTTAGCCACATGTTGGCAATCACCTTTTTTTAAAGACACAAACAAGCTTCAAAGTTTACAGTGGGGTTTTTACTCATGTATTTTATGTCGAATAAAAAAGTCTCTTCAGCTTGTGTTAAACACAGACTTAATTCCAGGCACCCACTGACATTAGAAATGCTAACTGATTTCTGGGTTTTGGGACTCATTACTTGGTTCTCTTTCGGGGGGGATGCGACTCAGGATATAGAGCGGGTTGTCCACTAATTGGAAGGCTGCCAGTTTGATCTCTTTAATTCTCCGATCCACATGTCGAGATATCCTTGGGCAAGATACAGAACCCCAAATTGTCTATGAATGGTTAAAAGAAACTGAGTAGCAGGGGGCACCTTGCATGTTAACCTCATCCAACACTGTGTGAATGTATGTGTGAATGTGCCATGTAGTGCTTTGAGTGGTCCAGAAAAGTGCTGTAAAAGTGCAGGTCCATTTAACATTTACCATTATTTTAAAACAATGTTAACTTTTGGTTTTACACAGGACACAAATTGTGGTCTCCTGGTAAAAAGTCTGGAATTGTTAGACCCTTCCACGTTCCCTCCCTCTCTTTGTATAACATCAGTTGCTCTCAGCCTCAAGTATTACTACGGATTAGATTAAAGTTAGCTGAAATAGTGGTAGGTCTCATTAAGGCTGCCTTTAGTGTTAAATTCACACAGCAAGGGGCAGGACAAAGCATTGGCATTTGACAACCTGGGAATGAAAACGGGCTGGGCTGCCACTCATAAGTCAGGATGCTTTGTTTGTTACTGCAAACCTTTGATCTCTTGTTGCTAACTGTTAGCATCAGTGAGGCAAAATATCTCCTCCTCCCTCTTTGAGGAACTGTAGGGATAAGGAGGTGGTCCCAATAGGGGGAATAAGTACCGCTTGGCATCTCTTGTTTGCATCTAAATGTCTCCACAATGCTGCAAGTTTACACAGATGGTGAAAACCAGCAGTGAAAGGATCAATTATGATACCATGCCACAATAACCGGTTTAATATGAATATCATTGTTAGCAAGCTTTGCGTTATTTCAATTTACATGTGTTGACCCAAAAAACAGGTTACTTAAGAATGTGCTCATCCGTGCATGTAAACATAGCTACAGCTGAGGGCATTAGTGCTCGGCAAACATGTTTAACAAAAGCGCCAAATATTTCAACTCTCGACAGGATAAACGGGATCCGCATTTCAAAGAGGTTTTGTTGTGTGTTGCAGCCACGACCAGAGCATCTGCCAAACACTGCTGGCTGAAATCAAAAAGAGCTGCCTGGTAGACTCAGTCCTTTCCTCAAGTAAACAACATCTGCGGGCAGCAGTACCTTCTGTGGCCCTGGCCAGCTGGGGGTCTGGCTAGGTGAGGCGGAGAGGATCGGGGCCCTGTCGGTGTCACCCAGTGAGAGAAAGCTCCTTCCTCACCAGCTGTGTTAAAGCCGGCTGTCTGTCTGCAGAAGTGCTTTTTTTTTTTTAACTGGCTCTCTTTGCAAACAGAAGGGTGCTTTTGTTTCTCTATCATGCACAGTCACAACAGGATTATGCATGATATAGGATTTAAGTGTGTGTATTGTGTATGAGTGTTTGTACCACACTGTGCATATTGATGGACAGCAGACAGGTATTTCATCCAGCACAAGGGGTTTAACAACTTTCTAAGCAAGTTTTGATACTTCTTATTGCTGACAACTAACGAACACTGCAACACACATACACATATATATCATATATATATATATATGATTTGGATGATCCCACATGTCAGGAAGCAAACGCTGGACTCCTGCATAAAAGTCCACATCCTTCAGCTCAGCCAGGGGGGGTCGAGGTTAGTTCCCAAATTCGATAGGATATGTAAACCCTCCAGTCTGGATTGGCCCCAAAGTCTCCTACTTGAACATGCCTGAAAACAAAACAAAACAAAAAAACCCCTCTAAAATCAGATGCCTGAACCACCCAGGCCTCCTCCTGAAGAATGCCCGGTAGCTGGGCTTATACCTATTCATCTCACTCCAAATTATTACTCCAAAAACATACACACACACACAGAAAGCAAACTCTAAACTCCTGCACCGAAGTCAGTTGTTTGCGGGACACATCCACCTCCCCACCTGCCCACCCTATGAGCAGACTTGCGCTCCCTAAATTTGTCTTTCAGGGTTTTATGCGCATGCAATCACCTCCATCAGGCTGCATTCTCAAGTGACGCTGCCTATGTGTATTACATGTGGATGCCCCTGGTGCCATCTGGCTGTCCACCAGCATATAATAACAACGGTTCTGTCTGAGCGGGCTCTCATCTGACGTCGTCCGGCTGCATTGAACCCGAGTGTTGCCAGGGGCGACGAGACATATGCAGACCGGCAGTGCTTGCTCATTACACCTGTATGCCGAAAGCACTGACAGAGTAAACGTGTTTGACAAGTTCGGAGTGAGTACGGCTTTCCATGCCAAACAATGACTGTGATAGTTCTAGGGAAGTATGCAGTGACTCCAGTATGATTTTTGCAAACGACTCATAAGAAAAAGGCCCATGGGTGCTTTTTGTAAAATACTGTTTGGTCATTTAGAACTAACAGCTTGTGTCTGCACATTAGTGAAATGTTCAGGGGGCAAAATTTAATCCAGAAAAACAAGGGCACCTCTGTCTTTGGAAGCATAAGAAAATGAGTCAAAAACATGCTTGTGCTCTGCATGATGGCCTTGTTGTATATGGCGCCTGCAGTTGATCAAGCACTGGCCCCAGAATAGGCCAGCTAAGGGCTGTAGGAGGTTAGTAAGTTGGGTTTATTTATCCCTGGGAGGAAATTCGTCCTCATCGTTTGACCCATTCTAACTATAACTGGGTATTAGGCAGCCAGTCTCCTGCGCCTGGGGACCGACTCCAGCTCTGGGGCCACTGCCTTGGTCAAGGGCAAGGATGCAGTTCTTCTTAACAGGGCATAAAAACATCATTCCTAGACATGGCAAAGGGATGAAAGGGGTCGGACAGGGCCAGGGGTAGAAGGGCACTGGCCGTTTATTTTTCACTGGTGTCTTCTGTTGGGTGTTTTAGTCCAGATTGGTATCGGAGAGGGTATTCCTTCTTTAGACAGATGATAAACAACAACATGTGGGGAATAACATTTTAAAGGGCACTTTAAGTTAGGTCCAACAGGATAGACCATTTTGCCCCCTTTAAGGTTTTATTTTTAGCTTATTAGGATCATTTTGAGCTAGAACCATTCACGGTCACTTTTGCTCCTTTGGATCAACATAAACACATGCACACAAAAGTGACATTTCTATGCTGCTTTGTGTTAATTTATGGCTCATTACAATTAACCTTTCACGTATTTTCACTCACTTTTCACTAATGACTGCTCTGTTAGTTTATCTTTTCTAAATTTTTTTTTCTTCTTTTCACTTCCAGTGTGCATGTTCATTTGACATTACCTGAAACAAAACTGAACCTATTTGTTGGAGCCCTACAAAAGAGAAATAATTGAATTGGATAACTGGCACTGCCTCACTTGGAAAGCCTGCCTGCACCAGCTGCCACTGATGAGATTTATTTATCTTAAAAAAAAAAGTGCATTATAGCTTCAAGACTTATAAGGAGTGTAGCAACAGGACGAACGATGGAATGGTTTATTCTGTTTTTCTATAAGTAGGTATTGTTGCTGCTGAAGAATAAGTGGAGTGGCAAATGAGATCTTTAGCTTTTGTTGTATGATAGATTTTAAATATACAAGTGTGATATACTTTTGGGAATTCTTTCCTTTTCCTCGTCGCTTTGTTTTATATGAGGACAACAGACAAAAAGAAATTAATTTTTTAAAAAATGTACTTTTTGCTGACATCCAAATACACACATCCATCGCATTAAATACTATGTTTTAACCCTCTGAAACCTGGATCGACATGAATTCTCTTATGCCGCGTTCAGATGCTTAAGGTACTTAAATATCTGAAATTGGTTTTGAAAATGTGGGGTGAAACAGGAAATGATCAACTTGGAGAGAAATGTTCCACAAATTGCAATAAATCAGTAAAAGGTGAGATGAAAATAAAAAGTATTATGAAAAAAGGAAAACAATATTTATAATAATAATAATAATTTTAAATTTCAAATTGTGTTACAGAAAAAAATATAATACAACATATTAAATAAATTATTTTTATTTTATTTTTATTTATTTTATTTTTATTTTATTAAATTTATTTACAACAAAGAAATAATTTAAAAGAATATTTAGAATTTAAAGTTTTAAAGACTATTTACAAGTTTAAAACTTTTATTTCTTTTTTGTCATTTTTTTTCCTTTTCTTTTAGCATATTTTTCAGTTATTTTCTCATACACTTTGCAAAGAAGAATGGGACATTTCTTCTTAAGTTGCTTATTGCCTTTTGTACTTTTTTTTTTTTTTAAAGAGTCAAGCCAATTTATGTATGTTTCAAGGGGCTAAAAGATAATTTGCCAACAAAATTGATGTGCTTTTAGTCATTTCACGTCAATACAGTCTCATTTTCAAGATCTGGTTGTTAAAAACAACACTGCCATTGTTTCCAGCTTTTATTTTGAAAGGAGGAGTGAGGATGACCCTTCACTTTCAGGTCAAACTAAACAGGTGACGCTGCTCTCAGTTTGAGTTTGAGCTCAGGGGATTCAGACTGCCAAAAAGTGAGTGTGAGCACCTTTGATCATTACAAGCGTGAGAATCCCTGCGACTGACTCAAATGTACTTACACAATTCCTCTCGCTGCTCAAATAATCTGTTATGCTCACAGTTATGTCCTTCCTCATGCACAAATCTAATTCTGCTCCTACAAATCTGTGCCTGTGCACTCTCTCCACTGTTGACTTGCAGATTGAGTAGTGCTCAGATTTGTTTTGTGCGCTCTTAAATCATTCTTGGTCGAAATACTTTCATACCCTGTCAGCTTGACTCTTAGTGACTAATACAGATCTCAAACACTGTACCTGAAAGAAAACAAGAAATGCAAAGAAAAGCTCCACCCA
The DNA here is from genome assembly GCF_008729295.1 of Plectropomus leopardus. Classification (NCBI taxonomy): domain Eukaryota; kingdom Metazoa; phylum Chordata; class Actinopteri; order Perciformes; family Serranidae; genus Plectropomus; species Plectropomus leopardus. Next base: position 3,407,294 of record NC_056471.1, on the reverse strand, counting down.
AAAAGATATCATGTATCAATACTTGGCAAAATAGTGTGCTATTTTATTCTCTTTTTAAGTTATGTTTGAGCCTCCAGAGCTCGTTATAATCTAAAACATAACAGCTGTAGATTTAGCTTAGTCAGACCATCAAACGCTTCAGTGATGGCGTGTGCAGGAGCCTGCCGTTCTGTCCATCAAATCAAGTCAAAATTAAAAAGGTCTGACGAGAAAATGCAAAACAGAAATCAGTCCTCTAATGTTGTGCATCCAAGTGGAGAATTGTACTTGCAGCATGTAAGGATTTCTAACTAACTCAGTAGGAACTCAGAAAGCATAACAATGGTTAAGAAAAAACTTTGTGTAAAGGAAGTAAATGAAGTCAGCTCCAGACACAACTTAGAATTCAATATAAAATGCATTTCTTTGAAAAGCAAAGATAAAAAAAAAAAAAAATACACCAATATTTTTTCAGCTGACTGTACTCAATCTAATGTAAAAACATCAGGGCTCCAGGGCTCCAATGAATCTTGTGTTCAGACTTCCTCTGTGGTTTGAGCCATCTATAAAAGGGAAACGAAAAAGGCAAAATGCACTCACAGTAAAAACTAACATCATTTGGAGCATTCGCAGTTTGACAGGTAGTTCCAAATGTCCACATACAACGACAGCGCACGGTCTGGGGAACTTATGCCTTTGCATATTGGCACCCCTTTATGAGGTGTTACTTTGGGAATTATCACTCCAGATATCTGAAGTGCCACCAAGGTGACATAGCATCGGGAGCTTCTAGCTGCCTCTCTGCCACTAAATTTATGCATTTATGTTTATTTTGCAAGTCTCTGCGGGTTACTCATTAGATAGAGGAAATCAACTCAGCGCTCTGTAAATTCTCCTTCTGCAGAATTCTAGCTAGCTAGCTGTTCTGACCTATCTCGTCCTTGGGTCCCATGAAAGGCGCTACATAAATCCAAGCTATTATTATTGTTATTATTATTATTGTTATTGTTATTGTTATTATTATTATCTGCATGGGTTGCCATGGTAATGACGTAGGCAGCATGTGTGCTGTTGATGCAGATTAATAACGCATAAGTATGAGCAGTGGAGAAACAGAGATACAATATCTCGCCATCCAAATTCTTGTATTGCCAAGTCACAGTGCTGAACTGTTCCGCTGCACCAGACAGACAGCGACAGAGGAGACTGTTACAAATTACAATGTTTCGAGCTGAACTCATGGCAGGCCCCACCTTACACAGGAATTTTGGCCACGGTCGTTGTGTGTCGTGCTGTCAGTGATGTGAAGGATGCTCTGACATCCGATTTGAATGACCAGAGGGTTTGGACTGAAGACACATCTGTAGAAATCCGATTTGAAACACGTCGACTTCATAAAATCAATCTGGATACAATCTGGTTATGACAAAAATGGGATTTGGGCTGGCAGTCTGAACAAAGCCTAACATCCTGCCAGCCATTGTACAGCTGTTACGGCATCACTTTCCGGCAAGATATCAGGAACTGTAGCATCCTTTGAATCACCTATACTTGGCTAAATCCTGGACAGCGCCATTTGCCAGGTGACTCTTTTTCTTTATGCTGATCCGACAGAGCAGATGAGTCAGGTGAGAGAAGGGAGATGAGGAGTGTGTTTTATGGAGACTGGTGTGACTGTGGGAACATGAGGTGCTCCCAGTCCTGCTGTGGACCAGCCAGCCTTCTTGCTCCTTATGTTATATTCTTACCAGCTAGGTTTCAACCTGACGTCATCCAGTGGAATATCATGAAGATGCGACAGGTTCCATCTGGCCAACTGACACCGCCTGTCAGCATATAATGGTGCCAAGGTAGGTGCCATCCGGCACATCAAGCAGCATATCCGTAACACTGCGAAAGATCCTATCTGGTAGTGATGGCCAAGTCAAGCCTCATGAGCAAATTTTCTAAATTTTCTGAGCTCACTAGATGGTGCTTATGGTTAAAAGAAAAAAGCCCAATGAATTGCAATTCAGATTGGGTCAAAAATTCAGCCCATCTATTGGGCTCAGACAATAAAATAAAATGGTTCACGAGACCTCGTTTGACCATCACTTCTGTTTGGCCGCATTCTCAGTTGACACTGCCTTTGGCATATCATGCTCATCAAATAATTTTCTTAATCTACTAATATCTTGCAGTTTCTGGAAAATATCTTATCAAGTTGCTCACTGCCTTTTCCCCATGTTTTTGAAATAAATTGCACCAATTTGCTCAGGGTTCAAAGATTTAAATACCTGCGAAAGGCATCTGAACACAGTACAAGGAAAGTGATGTCCATCCACGTTTTAAGAGGTTAAACTCCTTAAATGTAGTCTAAGAAATGGGGTAACATATTACGAATGAGTTATGGAAAAGTTTTTAAAATGCATTGTTAATAATGTGTGAGGACCCTGGAAAAAAACATAACACGTTTTCTGAGAAGTACACCCCCTAAGACTAGTAAAGGAGTACTTCTAGCTGTTTCAGGACCCTGAGTGAGACATTTACAGCAGTCCTCAACATAAAGACAGGACTTTCTCTTGGAACCTTCTCAACATTTTTGGAAAACATTTGGAACACCTGACCATTTTCATGCCAAAATCATCCCCGAAACAGCACTTAGACAGCTGGACAAAAGCCACACAAGGCTCCTTTAGGCAGGTCAGCGGCTCCTTAGGAGACGACTGGCCAGCTTTCGCTGCCAGCTCCAACACAACTGCAGCGTTCATTTAGACTCGCCATAGAAGGAGCAGGTGGCTCGCCGCACCGTATCCCCCAAAAAGATGATGCCTCCATTATTGAGCTCAGTCTTTTACCTCTGTTAGAGGCCTGTTTAGCTTTCCCCTCACCTTCTCCCTCGCTTTCATTAACGTTGGCTGTCTGCCCCTCCCACCTCTTTCGCCGCGCCACCCCCTCTTCTCTCTCTCTCTCTCTCTCTCTCCCCTCTGCCTGCTTGGCCCCTTGTGAACTGTGTACAAATATAGATTAGTTTAGAAATTCATTAGCCCAGTCGTTATCTGTCATTGGCGTGCGCCACACCATAACAAGCCCCGGGAGGGGGTTGGGATGTGGGGGTGTGGGGGACACACACGCTTGCATTGGCAGCGAGATAAGCAATGACTTCCTCTTTTTCACTGTGTTAAAGAGCGAGAGAAAGGGGAGAGGAAGAAAGTTAATAAAGAGACAGAGCAACGGAGGGGGGGAAGAGAGAGATAGGACGAGATAGATAAAAATAGAGGGAGATAGATGGGGGAGGAGGGGGTGGAGTGCTGAGGTTAGGCACACAGCAGGAGACGCCAACAGCATTTTGAACATCTGTTTACGCTCTGCAGATTTCCGAATACACACACACACATCCCGGACAACACTCCCAACATGCTACAGTGTCGCGACGCACGCCAGAAGGCCAGCTGTTCTCTCATTGATATGTTCGGTTATGTGTGTGAGTGTGTGTGTGTGTGTGTGTGTGTGTGTGTGTCAGAGAGAGTCGTCCACTGATGTTATGTCACCAATGTCGCAAAAGAGAAAAAGCACTTGAGCCAAACGCTGTTTTTTATTATTGCTTTCATCAGAGAGGCGAGTTTGATCCTCACTTATTATGACTGGCTGCTCCAGCCACTCTAGAGTGCCACACACACACGGTAATAAACAACACTGTGTGAGGATGTGTGTGTTTGTGTGTGTGTGTTTGTGTGCGAGGGAGAAATCCTGGGTTTAGATTAACCTGCTGTCACTTCGGGGAAAGACAAGAAGAGACAGAGCAGAATGCTGGCAATGCAAAACAGATCCCGCCTGTGGTCCAGCAGAGACGTTTTGTTGATTCACCTCCCGACAGCAGTAAGTAATCACAGTTTGCTTTAGAAGCAGCTGAAATGCAATAACTGCTTTAATGCAAATGTTTGAGCACAAAGCATTCAGCCGGAGAAAACACAATGTGCATTAATATTTCATAGTGAGACAGCAGAACATCATAGAGAACGGCGCAGTGCGCTCCGCAGAAAGCTGCTTAAAAAAGCTCCATCCCCAATTATGTTATTTCTAGCTGGTTGGTCTGTGGTTTGTTGTTGTTAAGTGGTAATTAATCATCTAAATATTTTGTTTCTTTACTCTATCAGTGGACTGGACTCTAAGGGTTGTGAGCACACTCTTAATTGGGCCTCAAGGAGAAGAGAAAAATTACATTTCTGGAGCCTCGCACTTCCATGGCACCAACTTCTGCTGTTTGCACAGACATGATTGTAAAGGGAGTTATTAAGTCGCAAAGTGCTTCGGCACTTGTTTTAACAGCCGGAGCTGCAAAAACACTCTGTAACAATTCAGTTAGACTCGCAAAGGGAATCAAGAAGCCAAATTAATTTGCATGTTTGAAGTGATATCCAAGGAAAACCTGCATGTACGGCGCAGTAATAAGCACAATGTGGCTTTAGTTGTAGGCTCGTAGCAGAATCAAATGTATTTGTACAGCATATATTTAATGTTTTAGCGGAGACAAACAAGAGGAATGAAAGAGAGAGGAGGATGCTTAATTAAAGTTGTTTACCGCATTAGAATCTTGTGAGTTCATGGTGCGCGTCTGATTCTGCTTATAAATGGAACAGACCGTGCTGCACTTTGAAATTACTTCTTTAAAATTAATTATATTTTTCTTCCCCTCAACAACTTTAAACCAATGGTCTCTCATATTGTCTATAATGCTTGTGATTACTTTTTAATGTATGACCCTGTATGGTGATGCTTTATTGTGATTTGTTTTGTTTTTTTGCTTCCATTCTTTCTCTGTGGTATTAAAAGTGATCCATCAGAGCTGATTTAAACAGCCTGCTCCCACAGGAAGATGCAAAATGACCACAACCTCTTGACACTGCATCATGCATGTTTGTCCTTTTGTTTAATTTGATCCTAACACTACCCTAGTTTGGTCTCAATTGTGCTCAGTAGGACTTGTTTGGCTTTCTGTTGCTGTATTGCCTTCTATACTTCCCATTTCTGCATTTGTTTTGTTTGTCAAAGCACTTTGTAAACTCTGTTTTCATAAATAAAGTTATTCCAGTTATTATTATTATTATTATTATTATTATTATTATGTGCCAGCACCATGGAAACAATGCCAATGGAAAATAAATTAGGATGCTTTGTCAGGATAGACACACAAATTCTTTGACATGGCAACATCACGCAATGGGTGTCATTTGATGTTAAAACCCCAGAGGTAGTATGAAGAGCGAGATCATCTGCATAGGCGGAAGGCCAGGGTGGTGGATGGGTCAATCACTGGACTTTCATTAATGAGACCACTGTCGGTGTCCTCTGTGAAACTAAAAGTCAGTGTGGACTTCTTTTAACATTACATGCATACTTTTAATGCACTCTCATCCCAAGTGATCACATGTTGTCACTTTGCAGTGGACTTCTGTGTCTACATATTACACTCTAGGTATCCTTCTGTATCTGCTGTTGAGCACATAAGCACATTGTGGGATAGTGCTGCATGTGGTTATGTTTAGGCAACAGAAGCACATGGCATCCAATGCTGGGAAGTCCACAAATGCACATGATTACAATTAGGTAAAAGAAGGACATGGTAAGGAAAAAAAGACATTCAGACAGGAAGCAAAAAATGAACTCACACATAAAGGTCTGGGATTTGTTGGGTCCATCCACCAGTGTTCTCACCCGCCCTATAGGGACCTTCCAGCCCATTTAATTACCTTGTTACTAGCAGTGTTTCAACCTGATACCGTCCAGCGGCGTATCATACAGCCAACACAGGTTCTTTCCAGCAGCCTTATCAGCCGATGTATCATTCGCGTTTCATACTGATGCGCCAAGTGCTGTCTGGCTGACTGTTGGCAGATGATAACACCGCAAAAAGATGTGTCTGGCCATGTTAGAGATTATCCGGTGGCACACCATACTGCCATGAAAAGTGGCTTTTGGCATTGGTGTCTGATACCAAAATCACTGACAAAGTAGCTGGCTGGTTGGTTGTAAGTTGGTAAGCTCCTGCAGTGTACACAGAAGCGGTGTAGGGAGAAGGGGCCAAGTCTGAATGTTGTTTTACAAAAAGTAGCTAACAATTCCTGCGTTATATACCTTCAGACTGTATGTGTGTCATTCATTGAAAAGTCAAAAATAAACAAGAAATAATAATGGAATATTAAAAATGAAAACAACACTAACGTAAAGCTTGAGTTCAGTCAACGACAGTCCAGAATAGAGTTTGACCAGGTTTTTACATGGAACAGTTGGAAAGAAAACACCATTGTAAAAAGTAAAATACAAGCAAAGCTCAGAGACAGTTTAACCATATTTTGAATAAAACGTTGTTTAAGATGTAACGTCTTACCTAATCACTGTGTCATGATTTAAAAAGCAATGCATCGGTTGAATTTCACCCTTTTAAATCAGTTGACAAAACTCAGTTTCTCTGGCCAGGCCACAGCTCACTGCATAGGTAGGTGGGAGTTGGATCTGTGCAGTTGCCATACAGTCAGTCATTTTTCATTTTAGAATTTCATTATTTTTCATCATGGCAACTCGTTGTGCTTAGTTGACCTAACAAGCTGACCCCTGCACATTAGTTTCTGGAAGTATCATTACTCTTGTCAGTATTAGATAAAGTGTTGATTCTTTCTGATAACACACATCTTCAGGTATCATTATTGAACACCCACCAAAACACCTGCCCAGTCCTCCTCTGGTTCTTGTCATTATACAATTCATTTTCTCACCAATGGCTGTTACTTCCCCCCTTGTTCTTGTTTCGGGTCCTTTGCATGCCTGGCAAGCTCCTAATTATACAGCTGTGGTTTGTCATATGCATATTAATATGTATGTTCAACCTCATCAGTGTCAAAACCAGCACTGTGACCCAAACATGACCTAGCTTTGTCATGTTCCCTTATGTAACTTTACTGCCAGTTTTTTTATTTTCTATTACCTTACAAAAAAGGCCATATTTCACAAAAAATTCTAGCCTCTACATAGTTTCCTCACACATCAATAAAACATAAAATTTAACAAACCTAAGATACCCTTCTATGGAATGAGGAAAACTCTGCATCCATTTTTTCTCCTGAATGGGTTGCCCAATCGGGAATTGTACATGGACATTAGGAATTATCATAGGTAGAGACTGGAGAGGCCCTTTGTCTCATTCACCCATTGCCTATACCACTTTTGTATAAAAGTACTTCACAAATAACGTTGTCTTCTGCCCGTAGAGTCAATGAGTGAAAACACAGACAGCGCCACTCTGCCATTGCTACCCACACTGTGGTCGAAGGTGGAATTGCAGCTTGAATGACAGAAATAAAGAGATTATTTTTTTTTAATTCTTAAACAGAAACCTACCTTGTTGTTACAAAGCAAACAGTGCACACTGTTTATGTTCCCAAGTTAATCTCTTCACAACTAATGTTTCTGCTGCTCTTGATGGACCGCAAAACAGCAAATCGAAAAGTTGCAACCACACATCTGACTTCGATAGTCTGTATACACATTTCTCTTCGGAATACATTCTTTGTTAGACACTGAGCCTCATGTAGCAACATTCTTTTAAATGTCTCTTATATTTTCTCTTAATTTTGTGCTAAGAGAAAATATAATGGAAGTCAACTCTTAACCATCCAAATTTGTTGTTAATCACATGCTCAATGACAAACCCCACATGATCTTAACTCACCAAGTAACATTGGTAACGCCCCCTCACCACTATGTAAGGGCAGGTTTTGTGCCATATGCAAAGACTCTGGCACATGGCCAAGACTGGACAAAGACACCAAAAAAGGCAGATTAAGAAGCGGACCTTGATGTACTGTTAAATAAATTTAAACAAAATAAATGTGATTTCAGGAAGATGCATTTAAACTGAATTAGCCCGGTGTGAATATCATAGGACTCTTAACATGTGCCTTGTGTTACGTAGGATGTTTATCTATGCAATTTCTGTTATTGTGGTTCCAAGATCTCTTTCCCATGCAATCTACAGGGATCTGATATTGCTATATTTCTTTAATAGCATAAAGTAATAAAGTCAGGCGTCATGATTGAATCCAGGATTAAAAGGAAAACCTGTCCAAATATATTCCTCTCAAAGCTGCACGAAACCAGAAAAAGTCTTTAAATCTGTACAGTCAAACAAAATATGTTTCTTTTTTTTCCAGCAACCAAGGTTTTGTTTTTATTTTGACCATCATTCTTATCAGGTGTGATGCAATTTTAAACAGGATGCCAGTAAAAGTAAAGTAAAAACATCTGTAAGGGCTTCCCACATAGACAAACAGTGCAGTAATAATCAATTCTACCATCAATATATTATATGTAGGTGGACAGCAGTGACAAGTCCAACTATAAAAATTAATCATACTGTAGTGTTGTTGTGTTTGTGTGGGATCTTTGGGTGAAGCTTATAGAGTCTGTGTGTCGTGGTTGCTGTGTATCTGATCGGCCTCCTCTCTAATCTAACCTGTCTTTGGGGCCTTGCTCAAGAGGTATGGTGCGCGATTTGGAGGCAGATAGCAACCACAGGCTGTCAGATTTATAATTCTGATTAAAAGAAGTGATTTCCCCTCTGCGCCATCCCTCCGCGGAGTTAGATGCACGGCAGATGATATACCCCGAGAAGACAGAAAACACTGAAATCCTTCACACGGGTGCCAGGGGAGATTTGTGACTTTGTATTTCCCCGACAGCGGGAAGTCATGCGGGCTCCAACCCGCCATGCAGCCCCTCAACCTCCGCCCGGTATCCCTCTCATCCACTGCAGATACCATCTCTCAACATTTTCAACGAGGGCTAAAGAAAATCTTTCATGTTTTATAACGCCAGAGAGCCAACAAGAAATGAAAGAGTCCCGGCCTGGAAGACAAATAAAGAAATGAGGGAGGAAAAATCAGTGGCGGAGAGGGGAATCCACTCTTCATCTCCCGGAGCTAAGGGGCCACGGCTCCGCGGAGAGACAAATTTCTGGCGAATGTGTGTATATTATAGCTGCGGGGGCCAAGTGAAACTCAGCAGCGTCAATAAGAGGAGATGTTTTTTTTTTTTGCCCTGTCCAACTCTGTCTACTTATAAATGTTGTCATCCTTCTTAGGGCAAAAGATTAAAAGGGAGCTTTTGGGCCGAGCACTGGAGCTCATTTGTAATGTCGTAGAAGAAAAGTGCCTGCAGCCTGACTGCACACACACACGCACACGGGGAGAGGAGTTGGAGAGGTGGGTGTGGGGAGAGTTTGAGAGGGAAGTAAAAGGAGATAAAAATATGCAAGGGGAAACTCACTCCGGCAGATTTACTTATTGACTCCAGCCTGTGCCAGCAGAGTTTTTGTGCATTTACTGAGCTTATAACTCTGCTTTTCCTTTTACCATCAATATAATTAGAGATGGTATTCAAGCTTATTCAGGAGGCTTTGTAAATCTTTTCCATCAGCTTCTCCTCTCATGCTGTTCTTGACCCTCGAGAGGCTTCTGGATTTTTCAAAAAGGCTTATTTATCTCTCCCTGTCATTCATTCAGACTGATTCAGACACTCTACCTTGGTATGTATGCCTGTTTGTGTGTGTGTTTGTGTGTGTGTGTGTGAACTAAGTCCTGCCTGCGGGTACGTTAGAGGGGAGAGCAGGGTGTAGGTGCATTAGAGAAAACACAAGGTAAACAGCGTGTCAGTCAGCAGCCGCTCTTGCTCTCATTAATACTTTATTATTAAAGGTCTTCTTCACACAGCTGCCTTCGTTCAGTGACAAGAGAGCAGAATTGCATATAAAAATGGATCAAAATAGTTTGAAGTTCAAGATAAGGGAAATATATAACTCACTAAATTGTTGTCAAACTTTGCTAAAAAGAAGTCTCAGAATTTAATTGACATGCCTCACATTGATGCTGACATGTAATGTCAAGGGAGAGAAGGTATGTTAAAACATTAACCACCAGCAATTAAACCGTTTGAAACAATTTAATTTTCATTCAGCTTTTATTCAACCCAGTCTCAGAAAAGAAACTGTTGGTGTTGTGCATTTATGCAAACAAAAGATTTTCTACATTTGTATCTTAACATGTCACAAATATGTCAACACGTTCTCATCCTGTTGTCACATATTGCCTCTTGGTCAGTGGACTTTTGCATCTGCATGTTATGCTCTTGGTGTCGTACTGCGTTTGCTGTTAATGTTCCAGGACGCGACAACCAACGCCAGGTCGTTAACAAAAGCACATGGTTTGAATTTGGCAACAAAAACACATGGTTAGGTTTAGAAAAAAATATCAGGGTTTGGCTCCCAGGTGAAAGTCTATTGGGCCTGTTTACCACCTCACCCCCCTACCCACCCGAAAGGGAACCTTCCAGCTCCTTATTTTATGTTATTGTCAGCATTTCATTTATCTGACACCTTCTTGTGGTCCATTATACCAACCCGTTCTGGTCCCAAGTCATTACATATTGCAGCTTTGCAGTGGACTATCACATCTACATATTACGCCCTGCCTATCCTTTCACTTCTACTATTGATGTTCTGGGATGCAGCTATCATGATGTCAATATGGCAACCAACACCCAGACATTAACAAAAGCACATGCTGCAACAGCTGTTAAGATTAGGGGAAGGAGGCACATGGTAAGGTGTAGAAAAAAAAAAAAAAAAAAAAAAGCTGGCCTTATGCTCCTTGTATTACTGGCACCATTTCAATCAGTGGCGTAGCATGCAGATGTAATTACTCAAGTGACGCTACACATCCACAGATCATGTTGCCATTGAAGCTGCCGTCGGGCACTGTTTAACAACACCATGACCAGTTCTGTCTGGATGCGTTCTCAGCTGATGTTGTCCTGGAATGTATCATGCAGACACGAAAAGTGGCTTTTGGTGTCAGCAACTCACGCCGACAGCACTGTCAAAGTGGCAGTATTTCATGACTTCGGAATGAGAACAGGTTTTATATGTAAAATGCATGTGTTAACGGTGTAGTTGACAGGTGGTTAGGTTTATGCACAAAAAGACTTGGTTATTGTTAGGAAAAGATCATACGCCAGTGTATAATTACAACGCCACTGGCTCTGTCCAAGAGCATTCTCATCTGACGCCATCCAGCTGCGTGCCGGTTGGACACAAAATGTGGCTTTTGGCCTCACACCTGTAGGCCAAAAGCACCAACAGAGCAGAAGTATTTGACATGTTCAGAATAAGAACAGGCTGTATATATGTTACATCAGAACTAGTTGTTTGCTTCTACATAAATGCTCCAAAAGTTCTGTTAAAAATTAGGTTACTTAGTGGTTTTATCAAACGGAGGAAGTTCCTGCCTGGAGTTGGCAGGTTTAAGCAACTTTGATCATTTTTACATGCTCTGTCAGGAACTTTTAACTGCAGCTCAAACATGTGGAAGTATTGGAACTTTGGTGGTCTAGAAGTGGAAAGCTCCAGATTTTTATATTGTCAAACTACTATTTCAAAGTCAAGAATGAACTTTCACACTCAATACAATACTTGCTTAAAGTTTGAGAAAGATAGTTTTTTGGTGTTTTTTTCTGAAAATATGCAAAGAGAAGCTGCCTGCTGACTCATTCTTCAAGTCCCCGCTCACCCAAACCACCACCTTTTCTAGCATTAACCAACTGCTTTGAGTTGACAGATATGAACCATAAAAAAAAGCAGATGTTGTTGAGGAAACTTAAATATGTTGTTTTTCAGATACACTTGGTTCAAACATGATTAGGATTTTGCAGATACATTCATTAAAAAAAAACAAAAAAAATGTCCTCATTATGTTGATAAAAAAACAAAAAAAATCGAAAACAATTTGGAAGGTATTATATGTGCGCTAAAAATGTATCTGCTGTTCCCAAAAAGTAGAATATAAGCATAACTTCTAGGTAACGGAGGGCCGCTTAAAATGACCCTGACAATTTAGCTATTGCAGCTGTGTGAAAAATGATTGTTCTCTGTTAGAAGTGAAGGTGGAAATAGCATGATACCGCACCAGAAAACCTCTCAGTGGGGTCCTTGGATGACTGTGCATACAAAATAGCTTGCTAGAAACTACAGAATTTGTATTGTATAATCATGACCATGAGCACAAACATTCACTAGCCATGAGTAACTGAGCATAGAAGTTTAATTTTTGATCCTTATATGTAACATAATGGTTTTACGGTGAAATAACACTTCACACAACGAATGTAATCAGGTTTGGCAGTGGTTTAGGGGGTATAGGTTGGCTACCAATCAGCAGGTTAATGGTTCAATCCCTAGCACGTCGACGTGTCCCTGGTAAGAGACTGAACCCTAAGTTGCCCTGTAAGTGTGCATGAATGATTTTCTAATGAGCCGGCGGCATGTTGCATGATAGCAACCACCAATGTACAAATATGTGTGAATGTGTTAATGATGCCTGTCATGGGAAGTCCATTGAGTGGTCAATGAGACTAGCAAGCACTATATAAATGCAATTAATTAACCATTTTTGAAAGATTAAATAACCCTAACTACTAACAATATGCGTAGTACCTCTGAATAACAAACACACCAAAAAAATAATGAATGTAATAAAAGGTGAGCAGATTACCACCAGATAACACGAGTAAAAATTATCTATTGATTTATTTAGCAAGACAGATTAATTTGTTTAATGACCTTGATGAATGAATTAATGTACCTTCAGCAGACGAGAGATTATTGGGAGATAAAGGATACTGATGGGAGACCCTACAGCTAATTCAGCATCCCTAATCAGTCTTATGATACAGTATCAACCCAGATCACAGAGAAAGTCAAGCTGAATGGGCTCTTACCCCCCCCCCCCCCCCCCCCATCCAGCAGCATTTCATATGCACACAAAAGGTGCCTTTTGTAATTGTGAAACAAAAGCGTTGTCAAAACCGAGTTTGGAATGAGAACTGGCTGGAAAACTCATATGCACCAGAAGATGAACCACTGTATTTTGATCCTGTGGTTTTTCCTGTACCACCATGCGAACTTTCTACTTGTACTTCAGAAGTGTCACAGTTTATATGATATCTTGCCATTAAACATACAGAGCATATTCACCCCTTTCTATTTGTGATACTCTTCATAAGCACCATAGGGACCATATCTTGTAAAAGGGCACAATACTGTGACATGTTCTGGGGAGACCATTTTGATCATTACAAAACCATTCATTCTTCAACCCACAACACACAATACTTACAGCTATATTGCCATTAATCTAGCACTCTATATCATTTTGATGATCCTTTTTTGTATGTTAGTAATCTTTGGCTTTTCCTCAAACAGCACTCCTACACCTTCTTGTGCACTTGCACACTATGTTTTGCATAATGTAACATGGCAATCATGACATTTGAGAAATACTTCCCAAGAGGATGTACCCTTTTGACTTTTCCGGTTTCTTAACCAATTCTGTAGTGCCATTCTGAGGTCAGTTTTTAGGTCTACGACTGGTAAGGTTCCAATAAATCCAGAGTAGGCAGTACATTTTTTCTTCTGCCAGCACTCTCATGTGATGTGCAGTGAACATTGTAGCTTGTTTATAGCACTACCAAGACTTAAGACCTTTATGCAACCACATCTGTCTGCTAAATTTACATAACCATTCTCTGTGTGCAAATGCAGTATGAAAATTTATGCATTTTTTGAACACATTACCACTTACACTTTAACTTGCAGTTTACTTTGCAAATATAGCTTCCCTGCCCCTCCATGTATGCATGTGCCTGGGAGTGTGTTCCTCTGTCCCTGCGTTGGACTGTAAAAGAGTGTGTGCGTCAGTGTATGGCAGAGAGGAGGGTCATGCTGGTTTCAGCATATCCCTGGGGGGATCCAGTCAAAGGGCCGGGGCCTGGTGAGCTGCAGCAGCCTCAGATTTTGCTCCCTGGATCTGAATAATTCACTAAACATCATGCCATCCCTTTCACTTCACTAGCATGAACCGAGCAAAGAGAAAACTGAAAAGAGTGCAGAGAGACAGGGGGCAAAAAAAAAAAAGAAAAGAGAGCAGAGAAGAGATTCAGAGCTAGCAGATTAGTGGTGCTCAGGATTTTTATGTCTATGAGCATATTCACAACTGGACAGCTATCTCTGGGCAGCATCTGTGAGGGGGGAAGGACCAATCACAGTTACGCTTTAAACAGGGGTGGCAAGACTGAAGGTAGGAGGGAAACAGAGTGGAAACATTTGACTAATCCCTTTTGCCAACAAAACAGAAAATCAGTCATTAGAAATGAATACCAGGGCATGTGGGCATCCCCTCAGTTTGGAGCGTCGAAATGGTGGCCTTAATCTTTCTTAATATGGTCTAATGCTTGCCGAGTGGTTTACTTTCTGGACTTGGGCCCTGCCGGCTAAATGATGAAGCGTGACGCACTGGAGAGAACTTGACTACTAAAGTTAACCCAATTACTGATCTGTCCCTCTTACATAACATAGCAGCTTCTTCAATTAGGAATCGCTTTTAGCTCTAAACTCTGTCACACATGGTTTTGGATTTGAGCAGAGAAAGAACCCAGAGCTTGTGGGGAACAATTAGAATGCTGTATTAGTGTTTGAGGAAGTGGACTCATCAGTAAATACTGCAGAGGGGGAGCAGGCATGTCATAATCTGTCCTTTTGTCATGATTTGACATCAGTGCAAATGCAGCTGACATGATGGTTTTGTCCAAAACAGGAGTCCCTGTAATTGGCACTTGTTATCATGGTTAACATCAAAGGCGTAGAGGCAAAATCAAATCAGCCTGAATTTTCTATTTGGCATCCACACAAACGCATACTCGCGTTCACTGAATGAGAGCAGTGGTTGCCCAGGGGGAAGATAGCCCAGCATGAAGATGGTGTGTTACATCAATATCATTTCTCCCTCTTGACCTGTGGGATGTTTGATCAGCTAACCGCAGGGACCCCAGACGCAACTGGCAGGACGCCAGGGATGTAAATACAGACACACACACGCGCGCACACACACACACACACACACACAGTGGCAAAGGAAGGCTGGAGACAGGATGGAAAGAAGATTAGCAGGCAAGGAAGGCAGACTTGGCTGCTAGGGGAAAAAAATGGAAATAAATGCCAAGTTTTGCTCAATACAAATTTTGCATCAAGTATTGTCCAAGCAACAGCCTTCGAGGCTTAAAAAGCAAAGCCAATGTGAAAAGCAGAATATGGCAGTTCCTTAAATGGCCACTTGAGGCTGGCTCCAGAAGTGAATCAATCCCCTCCTGTCACGGCTAGTGGTAGGACCCAAAAGCAACACAGGGACCGGACAGAGTCTTTCAGGGGTTCAAAGGGAATGAAAGTCCACTTCGGTGATCCACCGAGCCGAACCTTAGAGCTGGCCGAACTGGTGACGTGGTTCGGGCAGTAAACCCACCGGAAATGATGATGTAGGGTGATCAAGGCTAATCACCCTGTTCATGTCAGCAGTGGAGGGGTAATTTTTATTTAACTCACCTGTTTATATGTTAATTGATTGAAGTTATGCATTAAAGGGCTCGGACGTTTCAGAGTTACCAATGGATGCATCCGATAAAAAGCTGCGACGATGGCAACGACATATGTAACAAAACTACTGTGTGCCTCCAGATTTGAAGAATAGGATGCAGGTGTAGCCATAGCTGCAGCTCATTCTCCCTCCTAACTTGGCAAATATATCTGCTCTGTCAGTGCTTTTGGCATATGAGCATGATGCCCAAAAGCCAACTTTTGCATCCAAGCAGAAGTCTGCTGGACAGCATCAGATGAAAATGCACACGGACAGAACCTGTGGCATTGATATTATATATGGATGACACCAGGCATGGCCACATGAAATGCACACGGGCAGGGTCACTTGAGAATGCGGCTGGACAGAACCAGTCCTGTGTACATGGAACACTGAAGGGCAGCGTCAGGCAATAACGCTGCTGCTAATAACGTAATATAAGTAGAGTGATGTGCAGAGTGATCACCTTGCAGCCCGAGGACCAAATCTGACCCCAGTAGGGCGCTGTTTGGCCCCTTTAACCATCTTCTAATTCATAATGAAAATAAAGTGATTGATTCTGGAATTATTTTTCTATTGTTAACATGAATGCAGTGCCAAAATGCATAAAAAAAAGCATCAAAATGGAGCTTGCTTATCAAAAACAGCATCAGAAGAGGATCCCCCCTGATCCCCTGACAGAGGTCCAGTCTGAACCGCTAATACCCTCAGTTCCTCGAAATGCCCCTTTGTACACATTACCCATGCTGAGGAGCTGTGTCTGGCCCTCCGGATTGCCTGATTTATAAAATAATGTTGGATACGGGGCCCCTCAATTCTGACATCAGAAAGCATGCAGGGAGGGGGTTCCATACATGTTTTGACATTCCAACAAGCACATCATTTGAAGCACATGGGAAGGGAAAGGTGGACCGTAAGCAAACAAAAATATAGGAGATTGGTAGGAGAGTAAAATGGAGGCTAGGAAAGAAGGGAGGCTTTTTTGAGGAGGAGGAAGGACAGGGAAGAAATTGGTACGGAATAGAGGATTAGAGATGGAAGAACATGGAATAAATGTTAAGGAGTGATAAGGAAGAGAGAAATTAAGTGATGAAAGGAAGGAAGGAAGAACGAAAAGAGTAAAGATTGATATGAGAGGAGGGGTGACTTGTAAGGAAGAAAGGAATACTGTAGGGAATCCACAGAGAAATGTTTTTTTTCCCCATTATTAGTTAATCTAAATCCATGTTGAGATTAAAAACACAACACCAAAGCAGGCTAAGCCTTCAGCTGAAAAGACATTAAAGGATAAGATGCTACTGTACAAGACTTTATAAGCAGATGTACTAAAGGGTTCAAAGTCACAGAGGGGGGTACTAGTGTACATGAGTGTGTGGTGTTAATTAGACAGCTGTGTTGTAATAAGCCCCACATTGCTGCCGTATACTGGATGACATCTTCGAGACAAACAAAATGCCATCTGGGCCGGCTGGGGAGCAAGTGAACAGTAAACCAGCATTCAGGGATGGTTTTGTTTTGTTGGCATAACAACCGCAAGTCAGCCACACAATCTCTGCTGCAGCTGAGCTCCACTCAGACACATGGAACAAGCATGAAAGTTTCATCAAAGTTAGCAGCACTCCCACCAGGAGTCCCTTTTCTTTTGTCACCCTGATTAGCATTCCGCTTTCCACTCAGATCAAAGGAACGTTTGGGGAATGGTACGAGCCGAGCCGACAGCTATTGACACTGGCTGCTTGTTGGGCTGCAGGGTGGAAGATGGCGGGGGTGAAGTCTTGGTGGGAACTTGTTTGGTAATAGCTGAATCAGTCACATAGGCCCAATATTGATTTGCCTCAGTCTTTAACGTCTGTCTGAAGTCATCTGTGGGGCACGCCAGTGGTTAGTAAACGGTGGCTGCTGACACTTACCAAAGAAGCTCTTCTCAGCTCTACCACAACAATATTAACAGAGCAACACTGTTTTTTTTTTTTTTAGTAATGTCTTCAGAAGACATCCAGCTTATCCTCATGCTAAACTGAACTAAACCGCGCTGTTGACATCACCGTAACTGCATCCCGGAGCGTAAACGGCTGACGCAGACGTGGAAGGTCACTGACAGACCAGCACCATGTGAAGACTTGGAATGAGAACGTGTCGGGATATCATACCAACTGTTGCGTATGCATTTTCATTGGATATTATACAACCTGCTCCATGACGATACATCGACCATGGTCTGGACTCAAAAAAGGAATTTGTCAAAATCAAACATTCATGGTTTCCAGAGGATGTGAGTAGATGGAAGCTTCCTTCAACATGACAATTTGCTACACAGATTAAGTTAGGCACCAAGAAAATAGTTCCTACATGAGATTATCCCAAGTGACAAGGTCATGTTTTTTTTTTTTCTTTTTTTTGTGTCACTTTAAATCGCTATCACTCAAACACTGGACAACACTCACCAAAACAACCCAGATTGATAAATAACACACAGTAAGAGAAAAACATGTATTTGGGGGAGGAAAATCTCATTTTAACTGACCAACCCCTTGGCACATTACATTTCAATAGTTTGTTCTTGTTTATTTATTTATTTTTTTTTAATTTATTTCTATTTATTTATTTATTTTCTGTAGACATTATTTATTGGTATGGCCTTAAGTTGGCTTGGAAAGCAGCAGATCTCTTGGTGATTGTGATCATTGTGCACAATGTGATTGTCAGTTCTTCAGCCTTCTTTGGCTGTCATCTTTGGCTGTTGCAATTTGATGGCAAACAGGCTGGTAACAGACTTGGGCAAACATATCTCTGGCAAGTTTGACTTTTTGAGGGGTTCTGCATTTTCAGCAGGTCAAATGATTGTAACATATGTTTTCGAGAAGGCATCTGCAAACAAACACAGCAGACTTATTCACAGGCACATTGGGAGGATAATGCACCCCAGGTTCGCATCCTGCTTGGACACTTGGTAATAATAACTCTTAATTGCAATACTAATGCAAAGGACAGTGCATACCAATCTGATCCCAGTATAGCGTTTTCCTGAAAACTGTTAATCTGCTTTGTGTGTGAAATAAAGACTATTACAAACTGTACCTGAGAGGCTGTGTTGCATTTGGGTCCTGCCACGCCACGTGACAACTGATCCAGATATGGATCAGCCATGTAGCATGGGCCAAGGAAGAAACCACAAATTTTTTGGAGCGGATTCAAATCGCAGGACAGATACATGAATTATTTTTCACTTCGGTTGACAACTTGTCAAGCAAATATAGAGGTGACTGAACCCAAACAGTGGCAGTTAGCAGTTCAGAGCTTAGAGGCTGATGGACATCACAATTAATAAAGGTTAGCTCACACCCATCGGGGCCACCTGATGGCCAAATTCCAACACCCTTGGCTGGACAACATTATTAGCGTTAACCATTATATTAGCACAGCTACCAAAAAAAGTAATAGAGACGCTCGGATTACAACACTAACAGGGAGCGTGACTTTATTCTGTGTTCAGAACACCATTACTCCACATTATCTTTATTTTGCGGATGTCAATTTGTTATCATTCAACCTCGTCACATGGTGCCGCTCTGTCAGTGACCTTCTGGGTCTATTCATGATGTTTTAGGTATCCTAATGCGTCAGCTGTTTACGCTCCAGGATGCTGTTATATATTTGATGTCACAAATGCACATGGTGTTAGGATGATGCAGCATGGTCCTTATGTTCACACGCACATGGAAGCCAACGCAAACCATTGCAGTGGTTAGGACTGAGCAACAAAATCACAGATGGTTAGGTTTAGTCAAAGGAGGCCCATGGTGAGGTGCAGAGATAAAAAAAAAAAAAACAAAACAAAAAAAAAAAAACATCCACAAACAAACTCTGGACACCTGCACCAAAGTCAGGTGTTTGTAGGACTCATCCATGACCACTCCCACCCACTCTTTAAACGGACTCAGGCACCTCACAATTACATTGTTACCAGCAGCGTGATTATCTGATGCTGTCCTTAAGTGTTTTGTGCGACCGGTTCCATCCAGCCACATTCCCAAGTGACGCCGCCCATGCATGTTGCGTGTGAATATGCCCCGTGCCATCCGGCTGTCAACTGGCATATAATAACAACACCACTGGTCCTGTCCGCATGCATTCTCATCTAGAGCCATCCAGCCACATTCGAGTTGGATGCAGAAAGTGGCTTTTGGCGTCATACTTGTACACCAAAAGCACCGACAGAGATAACATATTTGACATGTTTTGAGTAATAGCGAGCTGTATACGTTCATACACATGTACATAGCAAGTCATTGTTTTCTGATTCATCAGTGCTTCAGATGCTGTTTATTGCATCCTTCAACAGATATGGCATTTGGCCTTGGTTGAGGTCTGAGTTCGTTAGCTAGTTACAAAAGAAAAAGGATAAGAAGTACCATCTGCCTGTGCATGTTGGATTTCATACTATGATGGAGGAGCTGATTCATTAACCCAATGTACCTGAGACATTTTGCTTTGGCACAGAATGTTTCTCAGATCACATCTGACTGATGTCTGCACATTCGTATATCAAATATCAGATTCAGGCAAGAAACTACCTACCTGATAAGATTGCACAGGAGTGTATGTTTACAAGCAAACCAATGATTGCTGGCTTACCCTGATGTGAAGACATTTTCCTGGTCTTTCAACCCCCCGATCCCTACCAACCTGCTTGAATCTGCTTTGTCTGCTCTGTTCTATAGGGGAGTTGTGGACTCACCATAGTTCATACTTAGGTTATGAGGCAAACTCCTGACAAGGTTGAGGATATGGTTTGAAAGCAATTATTTTATGTGGAGTTTTGGCAAAAGGTTGCTGGGCTTTCCCTGATCCCAAAAGAAAACTAAAATCAGTAATACAATAATAAAGAAAAATTACAATCTAAAGGGCCGATTACACCAAGACACGTAGCTAGAAAAGCGTTGCCAGAAAACCATTGTTTTCCTATGGTACAGCATGCCTGTGAGGCGCTCCTTTCTTGCTGCTATGTTACATGTTTTTATGATGGCTTAAGGGCGTGCATAAAACTTATCTGTTCAACTTTTCAGCTCAAGGTGTGGAGTCTCACCGTTCGGGAATGTCACTTTTGACCACATGCACAGTGCCCCACCACACAGACGCTGTTTTCCAGATGTGCTTCCAAGGCTTTCTGGAGTCTACACACACACACACACATATATGTATACATGTATACAGTACATGTATATTTGTTATGTAGTTTATGGAACTTTCCATGTCATTTGTCAGTGTCATTGTGTACTCTGTGGATGCATCAGACTTGTGTTAGTCTGCTCGAGGCTTTCATAAATTGATTTTCTGTACAGTTTTAAGCCACATTTTTAAAATACCCGATTGTTCCATCTTTGTTGTTTTTGCTGTCTGTAGCAACGTCATCTCTGGGACACATTACAAATATAAAATTAAACAAATGCAAATCTTCCACCCCCCCCCCACACACACTCACCTGACATTCCCTCCCACTGACACACCTGTTCCCACTTCCCTCATCAGCTCTGTAGTTGAGGACCATCACTTCTTCACACACACCTACACACACACACACACACACCTTGCCAGTTCATCAAAGTCGCAATGTGCTCCTTAACTGTGATTTCCTGTTTCTTAAACCTCTTATCTGTTACCTGAAATCTTTGATTCTGTTTTTTCTTACCTGCCTGTTTGGACTTTGGATTTCCTTGCCTGCCCCTCATCAGATTTGTTTGCCTGTATGGACTGTCTACTGATTTTGACCCTTGTTTGCCTCCTGGTTACTGTATCTGCAAGTAAGACTACTGCTAAAAGCCCTGAACTGATCCCATCCTACTTGTCGACATGAAGACTACAATGACTGTTGAATTATGGGGCAATTTCCAAAGACTTGTTCCAGTAACAATATGTCTGAAGTTGGAGAGCTGCAGCACAGTCCACAATCCAAATGTCCTAGTCAGCTGCAACAAGCTCAAGAAGGACAATACGCTCAACATCAAATTCCAGTAGTTCAGCCCCGACATCATGGGCCTGGAGTTCAAGAGGAACGTCAGCTATTACATCACCTGTGTGTTTGTCTGATTCATTGTTGATATTTAGCTTTTATTATTTAGCTTTAGTAAAAATTTGCATCACACTCAGACCTTAACAGCTTCTGCAACAGCTCCACAGCAACAACTGGAGGTGTGACGCCTCGCTTATAGCACGGTGGTCAGTGGTGTTTGAGGAGGCAGAGTTGTCTTTCAGTCCAGGATATAAACCTACAATTTGACCTCATCCTTAATGTCTTTTTCTTTTTCTTTTTCTTTTTTTTTTTTTGGTGCAGAGCTTGTGACGTGTTTTGGAAAAAAGGCCCATCTGCTCCAGAGGTGGAAAGTAACCTCCCACATTTACCACTGTATTTACGTACTGTATTTGAACATAATTTATTTTGCACCTCTAGTTCAGTATTTGTTTATACTCCTTTTGATAGAAATTTCTGTGTTGATATCATCATTTTTTATATATACAAAACTTTCTTTTACAAGACTGTCATTTCAGTATAACTACCTAATATCTATATATTACTCTAAACACTTTATTTCTAAAAAGAATTAGATTAATTATTTGGAAAACAGAGACAGTATTTAACTGGTAAAACACCACTGTATTAATTGTAATTAATTGCTGGTGTAACCTAGAGAGGGTCTTATAGTACTTTTTAATTGATCATATACATGTATTTTGCTGATTATACTAAAGCTAAAAAAATCAATGTAACATATTTACTTGTCACTGATTATTTTCCCTAATGGTATTACTATATTTCCTAAAAAAAAAAAAAAAAAAATAGACATTGTGCACACTTCCCTTTTCCTACAATTTAGATACAGCCTGTCTCTGTAATTTGTTATGGGTAATAACATCAGTGACGACTGAATCACAGTTTGCAGTTAAAATTGTATTGTGTACCTGCATTTTTGGATTTGCACCATGTAGATGGTGTTAAAGAAAAATAATTACAACGCAAAACCTGACGATTATGTAATGCACTTAAACATTTAAATTGAAAATTTAAAAAAACAAAAATCTAATGTTCAAAATGCATACATGCCTTTGAACAGAGCATTTCAACAATTTGACACTTGACCAACAATATCTCATTTCTGAGTTTGAATTATTTATTATATTTAAGACTCGATGTCTGAGTCAGTGGCTCCAAAGCAGCAGCAAAGTGATTGTAAGAGCATGCAGAGGGAGCCCTGCGCTCTCTGACCTCTGACCTCTTGGTGCACTAGAACAATGAGCACAGGTTCAAGAGGAGGGGTCACAGGAGCCGATGGAGGTGGAAGAACAGAGGCTGGTTCTGTGATCATTTTTGGACGCTCTTCCAGGCTTGGCCTCTCATGTGTGTCCTTTCTGTCTTGGACATCAGCACTGCAAGGTTCAGTAGGGGACATCTGAGGAGCCGGTGGAGGTAGCACCTCACCAGAGCTTGTCACTCGACTGAAGGTCGGCTGATTTGTTTCAGCCAGGCTGGTGGCAGAGCTGCCCTGCACTGCAGTGACGATGACAGGTTCATCAGGATGGGTCAGTGGAGCCGGTGGAAGAGGAGGCACATCAGAGGCTGGTTTTCTGGAGGGATTTGGGTCCTTCTCTAGGCAGGGCTCATCATTTTCATCCTCCCTTACCTCAAAGTCAGTAACAAATCAAGGTTCAGCAGGGGGTGTCGGAGATGGTGAAACCACATTGGTGGGTTCTGGTTCAATGTCAAATCAGGGTTTGTCTTCCGAATCCTCCCTGACCTCAACAGCAGCAATGAATGGACGGCAAGCAGTAGTTGTCTAGGATGGAACCACAGCAAAGTGTCATGGCCCTGGCCGTGACATTTTGTAGTTCTTTGTTTTTGCCTGTGTTTTTCCTGTCTTTTGTGTTTTCCACTCCCCTTGTCCCTGTTCTCTTTGTGTGCGTTTGTGTGTGTGTGTGTGTGTGGAGGCATGGCCACCTTTTCCCGCTGGACCCAGAGGAGCTCACCTGTCCTGCATCTCACTGCAATCAAGGCAGCTTCATATACCTGGTCTTCCCACTTCTCCAGTGCCAGATTGTTCTGCTCACTAGTGGTAATCACTGGCCAAAACTCTCAGTGATCTCTCGTGCTTTTGCTTGTTATGATTTTTTGACTCTAGTGTTTTGTGACTTTTTGCCTTTGGACTCAATGCTTCTCCACTTCTCCAGATTGCTACCGGTGTGTTGCTTGCTGTTCCTCCTGGCTTCATCACCACTCATTACCTCCACCTGTTCCTGCTGGCTCATTCCCCGGACTCAAGATCCCTGTTTACCCTCTGTGCCATTTGTGTCCACTCCACCTCATAGTTTCGTCTGTGTGTTAAATAAACTGTTTAAAGTGCTTTGACTCTGGCTTCCAGCTTCTTTGGGTCAATGTCAAGGCAAGGTTTGTTGTCTACATCCACCCCAGCCTCAACATTGGCAATGGATTGAGGTAAATCAGGTTGTCGGAGAAGCAACAGCAGCAGAGAGTGGTGGCTTCACCATCAACATTCTCCCTGGCCTCAACATCTGAAAAAGATGGAGGTTCAGTAGAGGGTGTCAGAGAAGCTGGTTTGGTTGAGCCCACAACAGAGTTTGTCACTGGAATGGTGTTTGGCAGCTCTTCGGCTGCAGCCAGATTTAACTTCTCCTGGACTGGAATGGCGGGAGCAGGTTCAACAGGGGGTGTCAGATGAGCCAGCACTTCAGGGCTCTGTGTTTGAAACAACCCACATCTCTGTCCCAATGCGACTACAACAATCTCATTCAGCAGAACTAGCGTAAAAATGTAAAAATAAATGGGTGCATCTGTCTGATCTTGGTGAGGATGCAAAGGACTATGTCATCGTCACGACATGACGTTTCGCATTGGTGAGAGAATCGGAGACAAAACAGCCTTTGTGACAGAAACAGACATTTTGGTTAGTTGCTTGGAAGGCATGTTTAAGAGAGAGTGAGGAGGAAGCACCCAGAAGCCCTGCGGGACTCTGGGAACCATCTCAATCACCACCTGTCTTGGATTGAGTAGTCGGGAGGTGGTAGCCTCCTTCTGCCTTATTTCAGGATTCTGGCATACTGTGTGGTTCTGCAGGTTACAGTCATTAACATTATATTTAATAACCCCTCAGAATATCACATGGACATTAAAACCACTGCAATATATCTGCAGATAAATATGTGTCAAATATAACTCACTGAAAAGAAGGAGGTACAGCCTCTCGGGAGTGAGGAGCATCTGTGCTTCAAACTCAATGCCCCATATTTCAATGCTGACATTTACTGCCCATACCAGAAACAAGGAATTAGACTTATTCACACTGGGACTTGTTTTTGTACTTTTAGTATACATAAAGTGTCAGACTGCGTAAAAAGCATAAATATAGATCTTGTTTATCATGAAGTGCCAGTGGAGGACCCCCCGCACCTCTGATAGACATCCTAGCTGAGCCCAATGTCCTGAAATCCATGACACATCCCAAATTCCTAAAAAAAAACATCCTAAAATCTGAGAAATATTCTTAAATCCTAGGAATGTCCTTAAATCCTAACAATGTAAATTTTTAGAAACATACTAAATGTCCAACAATCCAAGAAACTTCCTAAAATCAGAGCAATGTACAAAGATCTGAGAAATGTCCTAAGATCTGCAGTAAAATCATCTCCTCAAATCTTAGATGTGTCCTAAAATCAAAGCAATGTTCTGCAGTCCTAGAAACATATATGGGCTGAGGTGCTCCTGACCTCCAGCCTTTTTTTTTTTTTTTAAGTAGCCCCAACAAGAAAGTTGAGTATCTTTGCACTGCACACTGCTCTAAGACTTCTCAGTACTTTTGTCTCACCAGTGTCAGCAGCGGTCTGGCATCCTCCTCATCGAAATCCTTCAGTTCAAACTCCCAAAGGCTTTAAACAGAAACAAAAATAAGTTTTATTTTAACAGTTACTCTCTAGATCATGGGAGCGATATTAGTAACTCACCATTCTCAGAGAGTATTTTCATTGTATTCTAAAATCAAGCTCATCAGGTCTTCAGCAGTCACAGCAGATGGGATCTGTTTTTTCTGCTGAAGCCTTAGGAGTTCTGTCAGCAGTGCAATCTATAAAACATTAAGGAGATTAGTCATGTTTCAATGTAGAGACACAGAAGTGATCAAAATGTATCAAGCATCTTATGTTTGTGTGGACTTGAGAGGATTGTAGGTCTTACCTCAGACTTGTAACTGGATATGGTCCAGCAAATTTGAAAAGTCTGATCATATACAGGTGTATTAAAGAACACCTTTAAAGGAAATAGGACATTTAAAAAAAAATTTTAAAAAAAAGCATGTATGTATTCAAAATCTAACTCCAGCACAAACATCTGACAAGCACATTTTACTGTAAACTAACAGTAAATCTGTAAACAAATTGCCTTGAAAAATGTCAGTAAAAGCAACTATTAGTCTTAATTTATGTCCACTTAATAGCTTAAAAAGCTAAAAAAAAAAAAGCTTAAAAATGAAAATTCAATCGACTGGTTTTATCAACTTCAGTAAACCAAATTTACTGTGCTATATATCTGTATTCTGCAGGTTGGAAACGAGTCACATTTGCATTTTCAGGTTAACAAAACATAATTTGCAGATCTCCGAACTTCATCATTGGCAAAATCCACTTTGTGATGATCAAGTTAAGTCAGACTTACTTGGTTTACTGAAGTTGTTAACACTTAAACATAAGATAATTTCACTTATCATTTAAACAACTTCACAAAATTAAGTGAATGAAGCTCTTGATTTAAACTTAACAATTGTATATAAAATAAACCTTAATTAAAATTAAAACTTATATTTACCTCAGTTTTTCAAGGAAATTGGTTTCCAGGATTAGTTTAAGTGAGATCAACTTATCAGATTTTACAGTATTTAAGACAAAATCTCTCTCACATACCCTGATGGGTCTGTAGATTCCTCCTTCAAAAAAACTTGAAATATTGTTGCTGTATATCACAATACAGAAGAATCAAAACAGGTGACTCAAGCACAGTCAATCTGTCTGACACAAATGAACAGAAAGTTCAGAGCAAGTCAGCCAAGGACATGCCTTTTTATCAGTATTATGTTATTGAATAAAGTCTATATTCACCCATAGGACACTTATGTGAAATAATGCATACATGATATATCAAAATCTATGGTCATAACTCAATTGATGAAATGATATATATTGATAGAGAAATAATGTAGTATATTCAGTTGTAAATGATAAATCTGGTCATTTTATTTCATCCCTCTGTCCCAGAAACTTCAGTTGTTGTCCAAAAGCTATTACAAACACATCAATGTGCCCCATTGTTGCGCTGGGTGGTGACATATTCCTTCATTCCTCTGAGTACAGGGAAAGCACACATTGTTTGTAGCTGCAGCCTTTGGTTGGCTTGGAAAGCAGCAGATCTCTTGGTGATTGTGATCATTGTACACGGTGTGATTGTCAGTTCTTCAGCCTTCTTTGGCTGTCATCTTTGGCTGTTGCAATTTGATGGCAAACAGGCTGGTAACAGACTTGGGCCAACATATCTCTGGCAAGTTTGACTTTTTGAGGGGTTCTGCATTTTCAGCAGGTCAAATGGGTGTGACATATGTTTTCAAGAAGGTATCTGAAAACAAACACAGCAGACTTCTTCACAGGCACATTGGGAGGGTAATGCACCCAACTGACAGCAGACAAACACACTGCTCCCAACTGCTATGCAAAAGCTTACATTTTTAGTTTGGCAGGACATTACTAGGCAAATACTTTGTACATATACATAACACCTATCTGATAAATGCAAACAAAATGTATACTATATTACTGATCACTTATTAGTTCCACCAAGGAGGTGATGTTTTTGGTTTGGTTTGTCTGTTGGTCAGCAAGATTGCAGGAAACCTACTGGCCCTTTTTTTTTTTTTAATACATTTGGAGGACCAATGTAACATGCGCCAAGACCAATGCCATTATATTTTGAGAGGATCCAAATCACAGGACGGGTTCACATTTTTTTTTTTTTTTACTTATGTTAACAACATTACAAGCAATATGGAGGTGACTGAGCCGAAATGTCCCTGGTTAGTAATTCAGTGCTGACAACACTGACGGACCTGACAGTTAATACAAATTGCAAGGTAGGTTCATTGGCCATTTTTTAAACAAAGCTTAAAAACTTAAATTAAAACATGTCCTTCATCCTGCTACATCTGTAGTTGAAGGATGAGTTGATTAAAATCACCAGCTACTATGAAAGTTTCCTCTGGTTGCTCGGGCATGTTGCTGCTGATGACATCATACAATTCCTGCAGTTTGAATTTGCAATTTTAATTGTTTGAATTTGCAGTTTTGTGTCCTGTTGGCTCTAAACAAGGTCTGCCCATCCAGTGCAATAGCCTGATCCAGGATTTTATGGGTTAACTGTGTCTCTGTGAAGGTGAGCGCAGAGCAGTCTCTGATCTCCCGTAGCTGAGTGAGCCTCAGTCACATCTCATCTGCTTTATTCTCCTGCGACCTGATGTTAGCCAGAGGAAGGCTTGTAAGAGGAACAGCTCTCAGTCCAAGTCAGGTCAGCCTCGGCCTGATGCTGGCTCTTCTCTTTATTTAATCAGAGTTAGATAACACTCATCGGGGCAACATGGGGGCAAGGGTTAGGATTCCATTCCAATACCATGGAGGAACACCCACAGGAAGCATGACTTTATTCTCTGCTCAGGACCCCATTACTTCACTGTATCTTTACTTTGCATATGTACCAACACATGCACATAGAAAATAAATCCATATATATATATATATATATATATATATATATATAAAAATGCTGTTTATATTGCATCCTTAACCAGACAGGACATTTGGCCATGGTGGAGGTCTGTGCTCTCTGGGGGCAAAAAAAAAAAAAAAAAAGGACAAGAAGTACTGTCTGCCTGTGCATGTTTGATTTCATACTATGATGGAAGAGCTGAGAGCTTTCATTAACCTAATGTACCTGAGAATGTCTCTCAGATCACATCTGACTGATGTCTGTACATTTGTTTATAAAATAACTCAGCACTACAAGTTTAGGCATGAAACTGCCTTGCTGAGAAGATTGAGCAGGAGTGTGTATTTACAAGCAAACCAGAGATCACTGGCTCACCCCGGTGTCAAGTAATTTTTATGGTATTTCAACCTCCCGATCCTTACCGATCTGCTTCAGTCTGTTTTGTCTGCTCTGTTCTATAGGGGAGTTGTGGGCTTATACTTTGGTTGTGAGACTAACTCCTGACAAGTTCCATCCCCTAAAGAGGTCGGTGAAGATTCTCAGTCATCCAGGTCACATTTTTAACTGCTATTTCATAGGCAACTGGACTTTTTTGAGTTTCTTGAAGATGTTTCACCTCTCAGCTCAGTTCTTCCAAACTGAAGAAGCCACTAAGAGAGGTGAAAGGTCTTCAAGAAACTTAAGCAAGTCTAGTTGCTAATGATATAGCACTCAGCATAACCTAAAGATGCTGGAGGGTCGAAAGCAACAATATTTTGTAAAGGGTTGCCAGGCTTTCTTGAACAAAAATAAAACCTACAATCAGATTTTTCAATAATGTTTTTGACTAGAAGCTTCAACATATAACATATTTTTTGTAATGTAATAAATGCAACTTTATGTGTTATTTGTCAGTGGCGTCATGTCCCCTTTGCACATGCGTCAGAGTTGTGGTAGTCCACCTGAAGCTTTAAAAAAATTGACTATCCAGTTATAAGCCTCATTTGAGAGGGGATGAAGTGGGTCACATTCGTGATGATGGACACTTCGTATGGAGTTGTGTACAGGCTGGAGTACGTGAGAACCCGGAGGGGGTTGAGACTTCGACACCCTGAGTGGGGGACACATCTCGTTCAGCTTGTGCTGCTTAGTCCCCCCTGGTCCATAGCCAGGAACATCAGATGTGAGGCAACAGTGCTCATGGCCAGCCCACTGTCAGCCCTGCTGAGTAGGAAAGAGTAGAAGAACAGGTTTTGGGGGGGGAGTGTAAGAACTGAATTGGTGAGGCACAGGTGCAGGTGATTT
This sequence comes from Plectropomus leopardus, assembly GCF_008729295.1. Lineage (NCBI taxonomy): Eukaryota > Metazoa > Chordata > Actinopteri > Perciformes > Serranidae > Plectropomus > Plectropomus leopardus. The sequence goes on along the minus strand of NC_056471.1, from coordinate 3,377,735 downwards.
GAATCAGTGGGAGAGAAGCGTCCTAAACTTCAGTTATATGAACTACATTAACCTGATGAATAATTTTAGTTATTGGTCCTCTGAAACTTGTGTTATCCAAGAAACAAGCTGAGCTCTAGCCTCTGATGTGTCAAACAGCATATGAGAAACACTTTTTTTTTTTCACTGATGAACAGTGTTTTTTTTTTAAATAAGTTTTAATCATCTGGTCCTTCTGTTTTGGAGAGGGGGAGACCTCTATAAATAATTTGGTTCATGTTAAAAACATCTGGATCTTAAGATATTAAAGAAAAAAGGAGAGCACACATAAAGTAGGAGCTAAGCACCCCTTCTTTGACAAGTTAAAAGCAAAAAAAAAATAATTTGACACTCCTTTAATCAGTTTTTTTACAGGTTTTTATCATCATCTCTGTCTGTTTAAAGGGTAAGACCTTTGTGAATAATTTGGTTCCTATTAAAAACCTCCTGAACAATGAACGCTGAAGAAATCCTAAGTGATATGCAATGACTTCCATGACAGCTGTGCTTCATCTTTTGATATCATTTCGATTGAGACCTCTTGCGGTGGAAAATGACATTTTGTACGCATAACCTTAACTGGGGCAAAACATTAGGAAGTCAACTGAACCCAGACCAAGCCTGCTGAGGTCCAGTCGGCTCTTGAGATGGTTCAGGCACAACTGTGAAGCCCCAGCTTGTGTCAGCAAAGCTGTGGTGACAGTGTCAGCGCCTCAAAGTCATGACTCATGGAGACTTGTTATTGGACTACATCTGTGGTAGACCATGCAGTTTGCCTGAGGACATACTCCACACCCTCCTCCACACACACACACACACACACACACACACACACACACACACACACACACACACACACACACACACACACACACTAGCACACTAGCACAAACACTGCCCACAGCCAGGCTTGGATAAGCTGGTAATCTTGTGAAAGCAGCAGGATATCAAAATATCACTAACATGGTGAATCATGCATGTACACAGCAATGACCACAGCTTCGAGGGATGTCTGACTGTGTGTGTGTGTGTGTATGTGTGAAGTCTGCTTACGTTGGTTCTGACTACAGGTGTCGCATCAGTGAATGATATGGGCTCTGTCACTGGTCAGCCAGATTAGTCAGGTGCAGGTTGCGAAGCGTCAGGTGCAACATGCGCACAAACACAGACACACACACAATCTCTCTCTCACACACAGACACAGGCACACACACAATGACACCTCCCTACTGTGGCTCCCCGTAGCCTTGCATTCTGTCACTGAAGATTCTCAGTGTGTGTGTTGGTCATCTTTTCTTGACTTTCACTTCCAGCAGAGTTCATCACAAGATTTCTTGAAGCGGTTTCTTTGTTGCTCTTGGTTTTGCTGTTGCTAAGAAAGTGCTCCAGAGCATTGCAACTTTTCAAACCCATTCATCCACAGAAAGTCAACTAAAGTCCAGACACAGTGCACATGTTCACACCTCACACAGTGCCAAGATTACCTGCAGTTTCACTGGGGCATATGGATGTCCAGTGCTTTGAAAAGTAATCCTTCACCTTTCAAACAGTGGTGACCATGGCATGAAACTATATACAACATTATGCATACAGTAGCAGAAGTGATTGGTAATAATTTGTGATCGAAAATATGCATTATAAGATATTCTTAAATAGGCTGAAAACATAGAACATGCAACACAATATGTGCAAATACTGCATAGTATGTATCTATAATACTTACAAAAAACTTACATAGGTTTATTTATTGGCATAAAACGATGGTTTACCTTTGGTGGATAAAAGCTTTTATCACATTAGATTTATGGTCATTTCTCTATTTAACCAAATAAATTTCAAATGAATTTATTCTTTTTTGCCCACTGTAGAAGTTCCTGGGGTTTGAGTACTAGGGTGACTAATTTAGGTATAAAATGTTTGATTATCACATTCGAGAGGCGCTCTGCTGCTCCGTCTGTGCCCAGAGTGTGCGCATGGGAGTGAAAGACACGGCTTCAAAATTAAAAATACTGCAGTGGGTTCTGATATTGTGACGGTGCGCCATAAATGATGTTTCCCTCAAACACTGTTTAAAATTAGCTGTATATGAACATGAATTCTTGTGGACAGGGCTGCTGGAACAGTTCATAATCTTTCCATCTAACCCCCTTTCAGTCCCTGTGCATCCCTTCCTTTCCATCTCCATCTATCTGTCTCTGAACTAGGTCACAATAATAAGAAGAGGTGCATACATGAGAGCTGTGCATGAATATTAGCATACTCTTAAAGGCAGATTATGTGTTTCCCTGTTTTCCCTCTTTTCATTCAGTCCAAAGCCAAAACGGTTATAGAGAGTAGAGCCGAGTGATGCCAAAGGAAAAGGTCAGGAAAGATGTCCGCATAATATTTGCAAATGCTTTCACCATCCCTGGGGAAAGGCATTGAAAAATACTTCTGCACGTTTTCCTTTGACAAACACACACTCATTGATGTGTATGTTCTCTGTGAAGGAAGCTCAAGGTGGAAATGGAAATACAGCACATTCAGTACTAATTTGTACTGGGGGACCATCACTATGTGGCCAACTGATGTGTGCACCCAGTCTGTTTTCACTCCAAACTTGTCAAATACGTCTGTTCTGTCAGTGCTTTCAGCGTATGAGCCTCCAACAGAATGCGGCTTGACAGCGTCAGATAAGAACACGCTTGGACAGAACCAGTGGCATTGTTATCATACGCCGCTGGAAGGCACCAGGCGCATCCACATACAGCATGCACAGGCGGCATCACTTGAGAACACAGCTGGACTGAACCGGTCGAGTGCACATGAAACTTTGAAGGACAGCGTCACGTGGAAACGCTGCTGGTGATGACATAATATAAGGAGCACGAGTGTGCCTCTAGGACAGATGGGAGAGCTGGTGGCTGGGTCCCTAAAACAACTGACTTTTGTCTGGCAGTCAGGATTTTACTTCCCTTGTGGATGTTTTTTTTTTTTTTTTTTTTTTCCTGGACTGAATGAAAAGAGGCCACAGGAAAACACATACTTTAAGAGTATGCTAATATTCATGCACGGCGCTCATGTTTGCACTTCTTCACCTTACCATATATATCTACCCATTGGTGATTTTGTTGCCTAATCCCAACCGTTGTGACGATCTGCATTGGTTGCCTTGTGCTGTTGTGTAAACATAAGGACGGTGCAGCATCATCCCACCATGTGCATTTGTTAACGTCAGGCTAAGGGGCTGCTGCATCTCACCATGTGCATTTGTGAACATCATGCTAACAGGCTGCTGCATACCACCATGTAAATGCACATGGTGGGATGACATCAAAGTTACAGCAGCCCTTGATCTTATGGCTAAAGGGGAGCAAAACTGAGACTATCCTCCCAAGAAAAACAGCATGTGTTGTTCATTCTAATTCTGAAATGACCTATATATATGCTAATCTGAAGATGGCTTTTAAGGGTTGGGTGGATTTTGACATTTGTGTCAGCAAGGTACAGTGACATTGTTATTATTACAACTAAACCTCAAGGTGAAGAGGTTGAAATGTGACTGCAGCACAGGAGACTGCTCTTCGCTTCCTGTTTCCTATGTTTAGTCACTGTTGATTTCTTCAAATCAAGACCATGGCTGTTCCTTAACCTAAACTAAGTGGTTCCTTTTAGTCATTAAGGTTCCCTATATTGTCCATGTGGTGAGTCAGTCCACATTCTTATCCCAAGTCTTCAAATACTGCCACTTTGTCTGTGGACTTCGTGGATACTGCAACCAACACTGGGATGTCAATAAAACCACATGGTAAGATTTGACAAAAGCACATAGTTATGTTTAGGCAACAAGAGGACATAGGAACCAATGCTGGAACACTACCAAAAGCCTGTGGTTAAAGTTAGACAAACAAAACAAAAAAACAAAACAATGTGGTTTGGCTCAACATGCAAGAAGCAAATAGCTCCCAGGTGAAAGTATGGGATATAGTAGAAAGGGATGTCAGACCCATCCACCATCCCCCCTGCCTGCTCGATAGGGACCTCCATGCTTCTTATATTATGTTGTTACTGGCAACACTTCAACCAGACGTCATAAGGTGGCATTTTATCCTTTATAGATTTGATACAATATAGCTGAAATTGTCACAAGAAAACGAACAAATGAACAAAAAACATACATGTCACTGCCAGCAGGTTAATATATATGTTTTTTGTTTGATTCCTATCAGCTTCAGCTGTACGTTGTTTAGCTCTAATTAGCAAATGTTAGCATGCTAACATGCACAGCTAAAATGTTAAATATTATAAACAGTATACCTGCATAACATCAGCAACGTTAGCTTTAAAATTGGAAGCATATTAGCACTTAGCTCAAAGTAATGTTTCTAAACACAGCCTCACAGAGCTGATAGCACAGTTAAAGACTCTTAGGTCTTGTTCAGACTGCCAGCCCAAATCAGTATTTTTCAGCATGTACAAATGGTATACAGATTGATTTTATAAAGTGTGGACAGCAAGTTAGTTATTTTATGTTAATCATATTTCAAACCACATTTGGAGGTAATTTGAAATACATTTCCAACAAGATTTCTACAGATGCCTCTCAGTCTGGATGCTCAAGTCAGATTTAAAATTGTGTTATGCATCACAGCGTATAATTGCACCTCAAACTCTTTCTGTCCATCGGCACTACTGGCAGACGCCGTCCAGTGACGTATCACGCAGACAGGAAAGGTGGATCTTATGCCAAAAACACTGCAAAAGTAGCAATATTTGATGATTTCACATTTAGAATGGGCTGGTTGTTTTTGTAAGGATCTATACTCCGACACTGCAGACTGAGACATCTCTATTTATGGTCACGATGTCCTGTGAAAGAATTAAGAATAAAGGTATAATGTGACCAGAGAAGATCAGAAAAAAATGTGACCATCAGAGTGTGACATGGCACATGATGAGCAGACATTGGAGTAAAGCTGGATCTTAACTGCAAGGTCACAGAAGGAGCTCTAGGTGAAGTGAATCCTCAAACCATCCCCCAGAGCTTTCCACCAGGCATCACTCAACCTTCCCGAGCCTGAAGATAGGCCACAGGTGTGAATGTGTCTCTTTGTCTCTGGTGTTACTAACTCACATATGGTTTAATATGTCCCTTACTTTTTCTTCAGATTCCAAACGTGCATAATATAGCCTACTTCATTTTCAGAACATTTAAATAGGCCAACCCTGATTCTGACTGAGCGTTGAACTGAGCACTCAGTCACAGTCAGGAGCGAACATGCACCAATCTGAGAAATACAAGAGTGCAGTCAGCTGTCAGAGTGCAGACAGTACAGTGAGATACAGTAACACACACAATCACAGTGACAGGCTGTCAGTAAAAATAAACAAGCTTCGTGCGTGTAATCTTGACATGTTAACACTTTTCCTTTATCTTTTTCCTAACTAGCGATTGTGTCTTAGCAACCATATGACTCTGAGCCACTGCAGGAAGTAGTCTCTCCCCTCCACCTGCAACTGCAAGCAGTACAGTATATTTTCTTTTTATTTTTAAAGATTTTTTTTTTTGCATTTTTGCCTTTATTAGATAGGACAGATCAGCAGTGTGAAAGGGGGAGAGAGAGGGGATGACATGCAACAAAGGGCCGTGAGCTGGACTCAAACCCGCGACCGCTGCAGCACGGACAGTGCCATTATACATGGGCCAACTGCCCCACAGTACAGTATATTTTCCATAGATTGGTGATGCAGTTATGAAAGTGTTATGTATTTTGAATGCAAACTGGAACACTGTATAAACAGGAACACTGTATGAACAGAAAATCTATGGCCCCTCTCTGCCATTCGGACGGTCCGTTCAAAGACAAAGTATCTGGGGAGAATTTTCAAAGTCCTTCATGAGGAAATCATGAGGACATAAGCATTTTTAGTTCAATACCACTACCTGCATAACCTGGTCAAGTGGTATGACTAAAAGAACAAATGATAAACCTCAAAAAGTGCAGAATAAACTAATGATGGTCATCCTGAATCTCAGTCGAGAATTCAGGATTCGAGAAGGGGGGGCAAAAACGTAAAACTAAATTAAATCTGCCCATCTGCCTCTAGAAACATCCTTTGTAGGTCAGTTTTAAGTTTTGGACTGGTATCTGAATTGGAGTATTTTTACATAGTTTTTTTGTTTTGTTTTTCTTTTTTTAAATTTGTATTTTATTTATTTATTTATTTATTTCTGACTACATATTATAATTGTTTATATGTAGTTGTCCCCAGATTATTGGTTGTGTATAAAAATGTGATATCTGTAGAATATACATGTCATTTCCTTTTCCTGTCTGCCTCCTAGCCCAGACTTCAGGGCCACAATGAAAATAACTCATGTGACTTAATTGCCATATCCTACTACACATTACTAGAATAATGTAATCGAAGTTGAACTATTCACTCAAGCTATGCTGCATAAATTGAGTGAACAGTTAAACTAAATTATTCCGAGAATATGTAGGCAAATTCATGAATTGAAATACTTTTGGTATAGTTGTCCAACACCAACAGAATAAAGCAACAAGTTCAATTGTTGAATTTCAACTAATTAGCTGTTAGAATACTGCTAAACTAAAATATGTGTAGGTAAATTATCCAAATAAAGTGTTACCAACAATCTAACGACAAAACATTATTGACCCTATCCCCACCATTTTGGAGATTTTCTGCCAGTTCCAACAGGACATTTCCCTGCCATTGACAAGATATTCCAACATGTTCATCACATGGTGCCGCTCTGTCAGTGGCCTTCTGCATCAGCTGTTTATGCTCTGGGATGCCATTACCATGATGTTAAAAATGCACATGGTGGGATGAAGCAGCACACTCCTTTTGTTTTACAAAACAGCACATGGCAACCAACTCGGACCATCATGATGGTTAGGATAAGGCAACAAAGTCAGGCACATAAGGTTTAGGCAAAAGAAGGCCCATGATAAGGTGTAAGAAAAAGAAGCAAACTCTAAACTCCCACATGAAAGCCAGTTGTTTGTAGGACCAGTCGACCTCCCCACCAGCTTCCCATGAACTCAGTTGCACACCTTATATTAGGTTGCTACCAGCAGCACTGATGTTGTCCTTCAGCATTTCATGCGCACGAGACCGGTTCTGTATGGCGGCTTTCTCAAGTGATGCCGCCGTCCTCCAGCGTAAAATAACAACACCATTTCTGTCCGAAACTGGAAACCGGATGCAAAAGACTACCAACTTGGAGACTGCCTCGCTATATTAAGCAACTTTTCAGACTTTCTGAGCGACTTTGCTTTTAAAAAGCGTCCAATGACAAATGGTGATTTATTCAGATAATTAGGGGAAAGAGGGGAATATAATCAATCCCATGCTTGCTGCTCAGAATAATACCCACCAACACTACCACCACCAAAAAAAAAGAAAAAGAAAAATGATTCCAGATCCACTCATTCACTTTTGAATCATTTTCCATATCACACAATCTTAATCAAAACTAACACAAATTCATCAAGAGCTAACTCAAGGCCCTAAATATTGAGGCAAAGCCTTTCCAGAGAAATAAATGCTGTAATAGCAACATATTAATGCAGATGAAATGATCAAATACTGAGTGTTTCGCGGGGCGGTACTCCATACTTTTGTCTTCAATGTATGTGAAAAGCTGTAATGAAGTCAGGTTTGCTATGATCACACTTTGATTTTCTGGACGGATATCTATCACCAAAAAATTGTTGAAATGAAAAGCCTGGCCTCATATCCGCCTGCTGTGTGGATAAGACCTCCTACGCCATAGGGCTGTTTAGATTTGATGATCTCTTTATGTGCCAAATTAATTCCTAAAATGAATATCTCGGGGCCATCTGCAAGGTTTGCTCTCGTAATTAAGCAGCGCTTCCTAATACCATCTCCACTAAGCTTGGGGGCATCTCCTTTTAAGTCTGTCTCTGAGAGGCCTTTTTTTTTCTATCCCTTTCTTTTTGGGTTGGTGGTTTGACTTAATTGGATGACAGGCCACTATCACTGGTGTCATATCAGATGGAGATGACAGGAAGGTCAACCTATGGAGAGGACTCCACGGTCACACTGACATTTGTACCTGTTAATGACCCTTGATGTTAAATAGCGCTGCGGGAGTGCCCAACAGTCACGCTCCATATCTTCGGAGGACAGGGGGAACTCGACCGCTGCTTCATTCGACCGAGCTTGACGACAAACCTTTTTTTCTCTCCCTCTCATCTTTGTTTGTTGTCTCCTCTCGTAAATGACTGCTGGGAGGATTGTTGCACCATTCATCATTTAGACGGGAGGTTATGGTGCTAGACGATGAGTCCGAGGGTCAACAGATCCATCCACATGTCGTGCACGGTTAAAAAGTCCCTGTAAGGTTATTGCCGCCAAGGCTCTTTTTCATCATATCAAAGTGATTATCTCTACTGCAGGTATACAATTACCAGCTGATCTGTATGCATATTTACTGCTGCTCCTGTTGGAAAATGATGAGAATCTTTATATTTAGAGGCCACCAAGGATTCTGGAGCCCGTAATTGTCATCTGTTAAGTGAATTATTTCCTTCCACTGTGCTGACGTTGAAGTCAAATAACAAGAGCGTTTAATAGAATGATAGGCGATATAAGAAACTACTCTCTCCCTGCAACACAGGCTCTGGTAATTCCATTTACATAACTTACACCACTTATATAAATGCCAACGCGTACTGTAAAATAAGCAGTATGAATCACCTTTAGTCTCCGTCTCTTTCGCTCTTTGTCTTTTTAATGGCGAGAAAGCAGGTAGTTTAGTCATCCGGAGCAGTGCGGTACAGTGGAAGTGTTTGGATGTGTGAGGGAGATGGTTGCGGTGTGTAATTAATCTGCGGAGAGTGAGTGGGGGTAATGGCAGCTCTTCAGCCAGACTGCTCTGGTACTACAGCAGGATGCCGTTTACGTGATGGAGCAACTGCCGAGAAAGTAGCAGCAGCATTTTAAACGAAGATGGAGGGGGTGATGGTGAGAGGGGGGCGGAGCAAACTTCCCACTAATGCCGTCTGCTTTCCTGGACTAAGGGTGATGGTAGTCAATTTGTAGAAATATCCTTGAATGATTTCATGCTGCACTGCTGTCAAAAGTTTAAAAACCGTGATCCAATACATTCATGTTTTTATATACATATTTGCAACCTGGTCTCACAGAAATACATGAAATGACCCAGCTCATTCTCATTCTGAAGTCTTCAAATACTGTTGCTTTTCCAGTGCTTTTGGTGTGAGATCCTGACTCTATAAGCCACCTTTCTCGTCTGCATGATACATCGCTGGATATCGTAAGCTGAGAATGCAGCCGGATAGAACTGTTCATGGTGTTATTATATGCTAGACAGCCGGACGGCACCTGTAGTGGCAGCAGGATATGCTGACGGTGTAAGTTGACAATGCGGCTGAATGGAACCTGTTATGTCTGTATGATTTCCTGCTGGATGGCATCAGGTGAAATGCTGCTGGTAATGACCTCAGCACAAATTGTGCAGGTGGGAGAGGGGCCGTGGATGGATTGAACATAAACATCTTCAAACTCAGACTTTTATGCATGAGTCCAGTGTTAACTTTCTGTCTGAATGTGAGGTTGTTTTTTTTATTTATTTATTTTTTGTATCTATACCTAACCATGTGCCCTTTTGCCTAAACCTAATTCCTCATGGTCTTGTTGCCTAATCCTAACTATCCATGCCAACGCATGCCTTTGTTGACATCCAGGTGTTGGTTGCCATGTGTTTTTGTTATCTAAACATAACCATGTGCAGCATATTCCTTCCATATGCTTATGTTAACATACTTGTAACAGCATCCCTAAAAGTCAACAGCAGACATAGAAGGATACATAGAATGGAATTTGCAGACTCAGAGGCCCACTGTGTCACCCGATATAATATCTGATGACTTGGTATGAGAATGTTTGGAAATGGTCACAGCCTCTTATGACTGCATTACATGGTGGTGTATTATCTTAAAATTCCATGCTGGCACCAGAAAAAACAGTGCAAATGGAAAGCAGTTTGGATCCTTTGTTGTCATTCCATGGTTCAACTCTGTCGCACGATGGGCTAAACTCACTCTTACGACTAAACTCACTCTTACGACACCATAGGTAGTATAAAAAATGGGAAAGTCCAGGTAGGGCAACAAATTCTCAAGCTAACTCAACAAACATTGTCAGTTGGTAAGTGGATTTTCATGTCAATTTACACTCATGTTTTCAAAGCAAATGTACAGTTTCAGCTTGAGAGATGCGTACAATCTTTTTCAACAATCTTTTGCAACGCAAGTTAAAAAAAAACTGGTATTAACATTTATTTCTTGGTGCAACAAAAGCACATAGTTTGGTTAAGGAAAAAAAAAAAACACACAAAAAAAACCAAAAAACATCATGGTTTGGCTCAACACACAAAGGAAGTAAAAAAGCAGGCTCCTGGGTGAAATTCTGTTGTTTGTTGGACCCATCCACCACCACGTTCCAGGTTCTTATCTTACTTTGATACCAGCAGTGTTTGAAAATGATGCCATCCTGCAGCATATCATACCACTGCGAAAGATGCTGTCCATGGGCATTATAAACTGACGTCGCCTGACAGCGTAACATACCGCTGCAAAAACACAAAAGGTGGGTTTTGGGTTGGTGTCTGACATCAGACTGATAGACCCAGCATCAGTATTTGCCAAATTGGAATGAGGATATGAGAAAGTGGAGTGAAGCAGTTGTCACTTCATATAGTTCTCTGAGATCATGTTGGCTTTTGTGTTTAAATACCAAACAACAAGCCTGATATGTGCACAGATGATATCTTCTTGTGCAAATGAAAAACAAAAAAATCCAATGCCTGTGACAAAGATTGGATTTAGATAATAATACAAGAGAATAACTTGCAAATAAGACGGGAAAAGCTTTTTTGTGGATTTTTATACACATGTAACAAAGCTCCAGTTCATCACTCATTTACACACAGTTAACACAGGTGCCTGCTTTAGTCTTGCCTTGATGTTGGATGTCAATCTGTTTTTTTATGAGGCAACCAAAGGTAAGATTCAGAGGCGGCCAAAACAAGACTTATCCTAGACTCCACATAATCCAGGTTGTTATCCAGTGTGCTGCAGTCCACTTTGTTTTACGATTTTTCATTTTCTGATAACTTTCACTGTTGCTGTTAAGCAAAAGTTACATACAGTCTTTAGCCTTTAAGCTAGATACTGGCATTACTTTGTAAAATGAAATTAAAAACATTTGATTAGTCCATTAACTCAAGTAACTGACAACCATATTGATAATAAATACATTGATTTAAAAAATTCAAAATGATCTGGTTCTCAAACATAAGGATTTTGACAAATACTCAATCGAGGAAAAAAAAAAAAAACAGCACTGAGGTTTTAATTACAAGATAATTGAAAACAAGTCTGTTGAATCAGCAGAGAATGTGATAATTAGTTGTAGCTCTAGTAAAACTACATGGGCACAGATAATTGTCAAGATATTGGTGTACTGTAATCACTTTGCCGCCTCACCTCAGTTTTAAAATAGATTCCAGTAACAGACTGGTTGAGAGGTAGTCTGAGGAGGTCTATAAAATAAAGGTGAAGACAGAGGCAGACAAAGGCTGCTGGTAAACGCTCTCCAGCTAATGCTATGGTAATGACCTCTGCATTGCTTTGATGTAGCTTCCCATGTCCTCATGTTCTCCTAATTCTCTCAATTAAAGCTCCCTTCCCTCCCCGAAGAAGAGGAGCCATGCAGAATCAGCTCTTTGTTGTTGTTCGTTAATAGCGCCTGTATCGGCCTGCGTCTGATTCAAGGTTTAAAGGTCAAATTAACTAAATACTGCCTCAGCTCTAAGGTCCTTAGTTCAGCCAAATAAAAGTGCTAATCCAGACTGGGATTCATGTAACTGCAGAGGGTCAAACCAAAATGTTCTCATGAGACAGACAGGAAACTCTGAAGAACTCCTCTCTGTCGTGTCTTCAAGCAATATTGAACCACAGATCCACCATGTTAAGCCTGTATGATCATACCCTTTCCAACGTCACACTGAAGCCAGAGGGATTAAAGCCAACATCATGCATGGTCAAAGGCACTGTCTTATTAGGTAGAACCATGGACTGTAACTACTGTGATGTCAACTATTAGTTTGTGAATTTCCATACTGAAGCCTTGAGTTTGTCATTTCAGCTGTCACCATCTTTTTTTTTTTTTGTTCATTTGTTTGTTGGTTTTGGAGCCGGATGTGACCATATTACGGCGAGAGTTTGGAGCCGTTGAGGAGTGTGTCTGACTCACAGATTGTAGTGCCTCCAACCCTTTCTCACTCTGAACTCATTAAATACGTCCGCTCTGTCAATGCTTTCAGCGTAGGAGCGACACCAAAAGCCACCTGCCAAATCCAACCAGGATGCACACGGACGATGTCAGATGACAAATAACAACAACATTTCTCTTAACATTTTTTGTAACAGGTAAAAATATCTAGTCTCAAAGAACCACAGATAGTTGAACCTAGTGTGGCTGGTCTAAAAAAAACATATAGAAATTGGCCTCCCAAAAATGAGCATATATTGCCATGTTTTAGGATTTTTCATCCTACTTGGACTTCACTGGTGGACAGCTGGACGGAACTGTTCGTGTGTGCATGAAACACTGAAGGACAGCGGTAATAACATGCTGGTAATAACATCATAACATGATTTCGCTTATGGGGCCGTCAAGCGGGCCTATTGATGACCAAAACCACTTTTTTTTGTATCAGGCTGTAAAGATATTTATTTCTGCTGCAAAACTGGGCATTTTAATATGGGGGTTGCTCTGTTTTGAAGTTAAAGTGGCCTAAAGTGGCCATTACAGGGTACGCAATTTTTGGCACTTCTGCTATGGCTACTTTTTTTTTTTTTTTTTTCCTTAGCAGCATGGGTAAAACACAGCTTGTTTCATTCATATTTTAATGTGAAATGTTTCTTAGAGTGATGTAATTTTTTACTCAGACACTTTTGTGCTGTATTTCTAACAAACTGACTTGATATTGTGTTTCACTTATTGTAATTCCACCATTTACACCATAAAGTTTGCCACTGTAATGTATATGTGCATACTGGTGGCTACTTAGGTTGTACAGAGGCTGTAGTGATGGAATATTCTTAACTCAAGGCTGGCTCTTTCTAAAGCTCACAGCAATACATCATGGCCGCATGCAACAAATGGAACTTCTTCAGGTGTCTTTTGACCTTAGGATGGAAGTAAATTACAAGTGGTTGTGGGACGCTGCCATGGCTTAGTTGTAAGATGCCAAGCATAAACTGCAACATCCCTAGTTCAAGGCTAGTGGACCTTTGAATTTATTCCTCCATTGTTCCCTGGCATCTCTACACCAGTGTTATCTATTAAAGGCATAACATAGAGAAAGAATAAATAAATAAATAAAACATTGACATATCTGTTTAAGAGGACAGTGAAATATTGGCAAAATCTTACAAAAACTTAATCACAAATGTGCCCACAAAGCCAATAAATATCCTCCATACTAAGGCTAATGTGGCAGCTTTCTCCATTTGGTACCCTAAAGGTCAACATTGTCAAGACAGTTTGGAATTAGATAATACTGAAAATTTGTTTGTCACAGTTCATCAAAGCACGACATTTTCTTTTTCCATGACTTAAACTTTAAGTGGTATGACATTTTGCTGTTTAAAGGAAAAAACAAACAAACAAAAAAAAAAAACAGCTGCAAAGCCAGCATATTTTCACATCAAATGACAATTAAAGGCTTTTTTTTACTGGAACACTGAAAGGACCTCAGTTTGCATCGGATATCAATCAGAATAACATTGGATTTTCATTGGACAGATGTTGGACAACGTTGACATGAGATGTTTGAGAGACACTGGAGTAGGACTCTGAACAGCACAACTTAAAACCAACACAGTTATCAGCGTCACCTGTTGTCAGTATTCTTTGTCAAATTGTCTAATTGAGCATCAGACAATGTCCTCACATTAAATTTTCATAATCCAATGTCACAACTTGAATTCAAACACATATTAATATCTAGCATCATTGGTGGCCAGATGGGACCAACAAGGTTGGCTTTGATGAGTTTTATTTTGTGTTTTTCGAGTTTGAGTGGTGTGTTTTACATTGAGTTAGCAAGTCTGGTGAAAGAGAAACTTGAATTCAGGAGATGTACTTTTTTATAATTATTTATTTTTAATTTTTATTCTTTTACTGAGGTAATAAATCAAGTGAGTGTTTCATTTTGTCATCTACTACTACTGTGAGGGTCTAAGGACAGAGGGATGTCGTATGCTGTTAAGCCCTTTTATCTGAGGCAAATGATAATGGGCTTTATAAATAAAATTCAATTGGATTCATTTAGGCACATTTTCTTTTAGACTTGCACATAATCAGACTTCTTTCTGCAACCAGTTAAGTTGCCCCATGCCGGCCATGAGAAAACATGCAGTTTTAATCTGCAACAGAGATAACCACATGGTTACATCTTGTAACAGCTTGCATCCTAGAGGAGACAGCAGCAGTTTGCATTTGAATATATCGAAAACCATGAGTCATCTGGAATAATCAGAACTCGGAAAACTATAAGTTCATACATTCTTGCTATGTTATTTAATCTATTTGAACGCTGACAGTGGATTTGATTGGTATGATGACTCAATATCCCAGTTGTTGTGCAGTGTGCCTCATCTGTCTCCAACAAAGAGACTGTTCACAGCCAGCCCGAGTTTCCATTCACCGGACTGAATGGAAGCATGAGTCAGGTCACTGCAACATCCGTCACATTTCATATGAATTACCCTTTTCTCTTCCACAGATACACACTTGCTTTCCTTAAATACCATTCTAAATCTGTGTTCTGTTCTTCCAATTCATTTAGCATTCTTTTATCAAAATGATCCTGCATGAGAGTAAATAAATGTACCCACAACATGGGTACAACAGGTTAATGAAGCCACCAGAGTCACCCCCATTTGTTAGACTCTACTTGTCTGGATTCTTGTCTCACATCAGCAAAAGAGGCTCATGTTTTGCCAGAATGCTTCAGCAAGCATTCAATAATTGATTATGTTTGGAAGACAAAAATATCCAAATCATTGCATAATTTGATTAGACAGTATGACAAATTAATCCAGACATGTTCGCAAATGATTTAATTGCATTTAACTGGGATGGATTCCAATTGATAGAAGATATTCAAAACACTCGTTTTGTTTTTCTTCTCTGAATTCATTGATGTGGTCGAATAACATGCCCCCCAGAGAGTCTTTAAAGTTAAGGGCCAACATTTACCTCTGATCATCTCTGAACACATATTTTTTTGGTGGACCAACAAGGTCCTTTTGGTGTTATGTCCTTTTTGATGTCTGAAATGAAACAAGAATTTGATTGGCCTTAACTTGTAACCATGTTTTCAATATTTTTCAATATTTAAACAGTGTTGAGGCATCTCACGGACGGCTTCAAATGACTGTTTTGTTCTGCAGCCTTGTCACTTCAACCAAGGAGGTTATGTTTTTGGTTCGGTTTGTTTGTTGCTTGGTTTGTTTGTTTTTCAGTAGTATCACTGAAAAACTGCAGGACTGATTTTCAGGAAACTTAGTTGAAGGGTATAGCACAAGCCAAGGAAGAACCCATTAGGTTTTGGAGCAGATCCGAATCAGAGGTGGCTACACAAATTATTTTTCACTACTAACATGGCAATGTAGGGCACTTGGCTTTGGTGGAGGTCCGTGCTCTCCGGGTGCCCTCCTAGTTCATAAAGTGATACGTCTTTGCTCTGTATAATTGTACGGTGGTGGACATCCAGACATCTGCAGGCACACACACACATACACACACTTGCTGGCAAGCTCATGGAGGGCCATAAAAGTGTTCATTTGCACTCTCCCCTCCACTATTACATCTCCTTATCTAGTCCATCTTCTGTTCTCTCCCTCCACTCTCAGCACTGCAATCAGACCCAGTGGAGAGGGAATGCTTCGCTGCATGCTGGCGCACAGAGACAGCCTCTTTCTTTTTAAGGCCTGGCTGATAAAGCAATGAGGCAATCGGCCCTTCCCATAAGAGAAAGGGGCCTGATTTGGCTGGGCTTACCAGCACCCGTCAGCTCCCCTCTTAACTCACCTGCTCATTGCGCTCCTTTTATTTCTTTTCATTACTTTCATTCCAACACCCCTGCCGACAACATTGATGTCGCATTCATACTGCTATTGAGCCATTTTCGCTTTATATTCAGACGGACCACAGACAGAAATTGAGGCAGAACAAATGTGTGCATTATGAAAAAGATGTGAACAAGCTCACTCTGGACTCACACTGAGTGGTTTCACTCAGTGAAGTTTTCAACTTTTAGGGCTCTATGGGAAATTCAGAGTGTATGAGTTGTCTGCACAACTTTGAGGTGGCTGATTAAGATAGCAGCTAAAGGTGTCAATTCAATAAACAGTACTACACAACGGCAACAGCGCTGACAGAGATAACGATGTCAGTCAGGGGTTAACTGGAAGCACAGGCACTATGCTTCTGCGATGACGGCGTAGTGATATCATGCGGTAACCAGCGGCTAAGGGGTCATTTACAAGGCAACGGTTCTTGCATGAACCTTTATTGCAACAACACTCCCTTCATCTCCTTGTTAACTGGCAATGCACGGGTCTTGTGAGAACGGTTATGCCATGGCCGCACTTTGCCATTCACGAGTAGGAGGACAACAATCACAGCAATGGCAGAGGACTGAGCTGTGTTTTTGCTGCTGATTCTATTGCTGATTCTCGTGAAGTACATACGAAGGGCAGGAAAAAAAAACAACCAAACAAACTTAAAAGCGGTTTATTTTGGAATATGGGAAAATACAGCAGTTAAAGTCCTCCCACAATTGCATGTGGTCCACTACAGATGTGATGTCCTATTTCTATCGCACACACAACAGTAAAACGTGTTTCTGCAGGATAATGCACAATCAAAAATTTATATGGATCCACACCTACGCAGACTTCTCGTCATCTTCCAGCACGACATCATTCTATCCTCTTTTGTCATAGCTGTGGTACAAAACTTAGCCTGCATTCTAACAGCAATAATATAATAAGTAATGGAAATATAAACACAACTTTAGTCTAGTCTACTAGAAACTATTGTTAAAACCTTAATACCAAAATCTATATGTCATAGACTATAGATTAACAAGTTAAAAATAAATAATAAAATTAATAATAAATTAAATAAATAAAATTAGTGTGATTGACAAAATATGGGAAGAAGGCAAGATGCAATTTTCTAATAATTCTCACCCCTTTTTTAAAACTAATTTTCAGTACATTTTCTTAGTTCCCTTTTACTAATTTCTTGCAATGTGTGGGATATTTCTTGTTGCTCATTGCCTTTTTTCCATGTTTTTTTGAGGGTTAAACAGCTTGTGAAAGGCATCTGAATGCAGCACAAGAAAACTGATGAGGAACCATGTTTTAAGGGGTTAACACCTTAATGTGAATGCCTCAGAAGCTCCTCAGCTGGTCTACATAGGGGTACAGAGAGTGCTGGAGGAGAGGGATGGGGTTGGTGGCGGTGGCTGTAAGAGGAGTGAATGATGGGTTTCCAGGAGCAGATCAATAGCTCAAGGCCTGAAGCCAAGATTGGCTCTCACTCCACAGGGGATTCACCACAGACCTGTGAGCATGTGCACTGAGCACACACACTTATGCATCACATTTTGCATCCACCACCTTCAGACTCCATTCCTAACCCGGCCCCTGACCCATCCCTACACGACTACGCCTCTACTCCCTACTGCTTCGCTCCCATTCATCAAAACTGAACTGCACTCTGGGAGTATAATAGCTCAATCACAGAGCACCCGCCCCCTCCCTTCTCCACTCCCTCAATGCAGTCTGCATTTGGCAGCACTCAAAACTTTTCCATCACTGAGCTTTTAGAGATGTATAAAGGAGGTCTCTCACTCTGTCTCTGTGTCAATTTTTTACAAGTCACACAGAGGCCAGAGCTATTTGTTCTGTGTGCGGCGCTCAATCTCCATCTCCTCTCTTTTTAATTGGCTGGGTTTGAATGATATTTACTGATAATACCGATACTGCTTCAAGGCTGTCTTCTGAATTGCTTGAAAGGCGGTGAGTTTCACTGGCAGCTGTACAGCGATATTAAAGCAACAGGTGTGGCTCATATTTTCTTCACTCACAATTGAAACTCTTAAGTTGTTGCCAAAGTCTCACTTTAGAGGTAAATAACTGTTTGGTAAAAGTAAGTTAAATGAGGTTTGGGGGCTGTTACACTGACCTGTTTAAACTCAGCCATTATGGTGCCTCAGTCTCTTGCAAAGTGTTACGCTCAAAGTTTAAAGATGTATTATTGCCAGAAATCAAAGGCATCAGCAAACCTAAAATGACATATGAAGGTATATTGAATGCCTCTGCAAATAGTGTGACTCTTGAATAAAAGCCAGAATACTATGACAAATGATTGGGCTTTTGTAGCTCAAATGAAAGATTCACATCATCAAGGTTAAACACATTTATTAAAAAAAAAAGAAAATCAACTGTACTCAGGAGAGTTTAAAGGAAAAGGAACAGTTCAGTTATTGGGTAAATTGATTTTCTCTTGGATTGAGATGAAATTATTTGAGAGTTTAGTATGTAGCTGGATTCAAGGCTGGGTTAGCGTAGGTGAGTGCTACATTGTATCCCCGTAGAATGGTCTGTATGAAAATGCATGTCCTTAATGCCAAGTTATGTAATTAACAGATTTATGGAGATTAGGTTTAGGAAAAGAAACAGGAAGAGGTACCTTAAAACAACTCTGAGTTCACACTATTCAAAAAAATGCATATTTGGGGAAAAGTACAACCTGTTCTTATTCCAAACTAGTAAAATACTATTACTTTAACAGTGCTTTTGGCATAAGATTGCAATGCCAAAAGGCACCTTTTGCATCTGCATGATACGCCCGCTGGATGTCATCAAGTTGGTCTGAATGTGCTGTTTCTTTTGTATTTTTGTTCTTCACTTTACTATGTGCACCCTTCCCCTACTCCTAACCACCCATGACTTTGTTTCCTAATCCTAACCATTTATACTAGCATGTGCGTTTGTTGACATCTTGGTGTTGGTTGCCATGTGCTATTGTTGTAACCATGTGCAGCATCATTCCATGTGCTTGTGTTGACATCACGGAGCAGTATCCTGGGACATACAGAGCAGACAAAGGAGGATACCTAGAGCATAATATGTAGACATGAAAGTCCACTGCAAAGCAGCATTATGTTACAACTTCAGATGAGAGCATTTTGAATGTCCAGAAGAAAAAGCCTGCAGTTTTTTCTACTTGCACTTTTCAGCTCCAGGGATTGTTGATTGGTTGAAACAAAAAAGGGACAAACACAAAAACAACTGTAGGGAGACTGTTTTCTAAAATAATGTATAAGGGGGCAAGCCCAAACCAAGACAACCAGATTGTGTATTAAAGTAAGTTATTTATCTAACACATGGATGACAGAGTTGATGGATGAGTGGTGAGCACATCTGCAGACAGATGAGTCTTTTTGTGTGTCTACTCACCAGCAGCAGCTCGGTGGTATTTTAAGAGCAGGGAAGCCTTCCCCTCACTGTGACCTGTTTCAAAAGGTAAATGTATGCACATTGCTGGGAAATACAAAATCAATTTGTTTGTCCTCACACATTCAGTGAGACTGAGGAAGAACAGCCAAGAGAAGGAGGAGTCACCCACACCTTTTTTATTTCTCTCATCCTTCTCTCTTCACTCTTGCTTTTACTGTTGTGTTGTGTACGCAGTATTAGTGCATTCCACAGTGATAAATCTTGTCTTTCAAATGCCAGAATTGTTGTTGAAAAGTTGATATGTGGAGTATTTATTTTGTGCTTTACAGTTTTTGAAGTCTATCCTTTTAACCAAATGCAACCAAATGGGTTAGCAGTGCAAAGAACTGTACATAATAAATCTGAAGACATTGTTTGACAGTGTCTTTATTAAAAAGATTAGACGTATCAGTTGTAATTGTATAATGTGTGTTTTGAGCTATGATTTATTTCTGTAACAGTGAGGCATAGCCAAATAATGTCCTTTTAATACCAGTAAAAAAAATGCTCACATGGGTCACAATATGCTTTTTTTATATAAGTTTAAGGACTTCTCCGTCTGTTCAGATGTCCATCTGTCCATCAAACTCTGTCCACTCGATAAATTGTGGATTATAATACATTTTGTGTTATTATTTATGGTCCTCAAAGTAATTCATAAATGTGATCACCAAAGAATGAAGCCTTTCCATTTTGGCTGTATTATCTATCTTGACGCTGAGGCTAAAGTGTTAGCTCATCTATTTGAATTGATTACTTGTCCTAATATTTGCACAGCACATTCATGTTACTCAGTAGATAACGTTTTTTCACTTGAATGACCATATAAACTTATTTTACAAAGTAAATGCAGCATTTGGCCAGATATATGGAGGTATGGTAATAGGAAGTATACATAAAAACTCGTCAAAAATGTATGCTCTGTCAGTGCTTTCGGTGTTCAAGCATGACGCCAAATACCACCTTCCATATCCAACCGGAATGCGGCTGGGCAGCATCAGATGAGGACGCGGTCGGACAGAATCGGTGGCATTGTTATTGTTCGCTGGTGGACAGCCATAAGGCACGGGGCGTGTCCACATGCAATGCGCACAAGTGGGGAACGCACTTGAGAACGTAGCTGGATGGAACTGGCCATATGCCCATGAAACGCTGAAGGACAAGTAGGTAAGGTAAGGCTGCATCATCCTACCATGACGTCATCCCACCATATGGATTTGTTGACATCACTGTAACAGCATCCCTAAATGTGAACAGCTGACACAGAAGGATACCTAAAATGTCATAAGTAGACGTGGAAGGTCCAGACAGAGTGGCACCGTGTGACAAGATTGGAGTGAGAATGTGTTGGCAAAACCATGCATGCCTCCAAGGAAAGGCAGTCTTCAACGTTTCCAAGTTATTTGTATTGGTACAATTCATTACACTGTGACTAGAGAGACACACAATGGACACAGATCTCTTGGTGAAGCGGTCATGGAGCCATGCAACCAGGTGCAGGCTATGACTGCAGGCTTGTCCCCCAGCCTTCCAGTTTGGCCATTCAGAGCAGGTATAATTAAGCAATAAGCCACCACAGGCGTTTGTTTACTGTGATTTTAGAACAGGGCATTGTTAGGCAAAACACAGAGCAGAGGGTTTAAAAAAACTGCTTTTGGTAGCAAAATCCCAGGCAGGGAACAGCAGAAAACAGTAATGTGTTTCCAAAAACAGCTGTGTTTAGTGGCTAAAAAAACACTGAAAACAAAGCAATGACTTACTAAAAGAAATTATTCTCTTGTATGTTGTCACACCCTTCACATTCTGGAAGTACTTACATAGGCATCTTTTAACATCCAATGTCCACCTTTGTAAAAGTGTGTATTTCTACAATAATCACATGCAACAGGTAAAAGGTAAACTCTGACCGTAACCACCTTTTTAAAGCACATTCATCACAGTATTGCCATTTATTTTGCCTTTGGTTCGATCAAACACCTTGATAACACAGAGTGTAATGAACATCGCTTCCTCTAGGGGCCGCTCAGGGGGCCTCAAATCGGCTCTGAGTTATTCAGCTGTGAAATGGAAATCTAATTTTTCACCAACAGCCACAATGTAAAACCAGGAGCAGCAGACACTCTACTTTACAGACAGGAGCTGCTCCATAAAGGATTTTCAACGCAGGCATCTGATGACATGACAGTTCACAAATAAAAATACTACAGGCTTTTAAACACATGGGCATATGGAGGTGCTTGTTGCACTGGCAAGGATAACAAGGCTTTTTGAGCATGTCATGGGCACAATTTGGAAATTGCATCACAATCATCCATCATCCATAAAAGCTATTCTTATGTGTGCGACACTGCTTTTATTTCCCTTCAGAGAGGTGAGGCAAAAAGCCAATATGTTTGACTGTTGACTGTTTGGTACGACAGGTTAACAAAGAAAAAAAAAAAGAAAATTCCTCGTTGAAAAACTTAATTCACATGCTGTCTGATAGTGTGACGGGGGAGGTTATTTGTGCATCATGTTTGCAGTTGGCAGAATCAGGGAGAAACTCCAGTGCTGTTGTTGGCTTGTTTTGTTTCCTGCGTGATTCCCTTTGCTTTTGGTTGGTGTTGGATGGCTGCCAGTGCGTCAGGGGCCATCGCAACAAGCGCAGACAGCCGTGTGTCAATTTTATTACTCATACAGTTGTCTCGCTCAATGGGGAAACGCTGCTTTGTTGTTGCCTCTCACTCTGATATTCCTTCCTACCAAGTTTGTCTCTGGTATCCTCCGTCTCTCTTTGTGCTCTCTGTCGTTTTCATGCTCAGCCTACCTCCTCGCGTCTTTGACACTCTCACCTGTTTTTTCTCCGTTAGCGGTGTTCTATCTGTTACTCAGCCTCTGTCTGTCTCTGTATCTGCCTCTGTCTCTTGTTTTGAGTGAGGCCTAATGGTGACAGGCACTCTGGTTTAAATCCAGCAGAAAGGCGTGCAGAGCCGGGTCTAGCTACCACACGCTCCCAGAGGATTTCCCTTGTTTATTTTACATTGTACTCTCACTCTCATCTTGCTGTGCAAACATCCAGTAAAGCTCCTGTTCGCCTACAGTGATACCACAGCCACATGCCGAGAAGATGACTGCTGCTTTATTTGCCTCCAGAGACGACCCCCCCCAACCCCCTCCTGCTGCCTCCACCTAGCCTGGCACAAATCAAAATAATGGCCCCCTTTTCGCTGGTGTTCCACACTCAACATTTACACAAGGCAAATGTTTAAATATGTCAACTCCTTTTTGTCTGACAGCGCATGAAATTGCCAAAAAAGGGGACAGAGGGACCCTGTGCCCCCCCCGGGCTCCCAGAGGCAGGACAGGGGCTCTTTGAAGGGGATGGAGGGAGACGGGTTGGGAAGGGGGGGGCAATCCATGCAATTATCCTGGTAGATTGAATATGATTTAGCTACTGTTCGGCTGCCCTGGAGGCTGAGCCAGCCCCAGAAATGTAAATACTTACATAAAGTTCCAGTTCAATATTTAATCTATCTCAAACAATGGCCTGCTCAAACCCTTTGAGACTGCGGGCCACCAGTGTTCCTCCACTGAGAATATACTTGGGTATGTGTGTGTGCTGTGGTCTGTTAACCGTGAGGACCGAATGACCTTGTATGGAATAAATTATGAGGAAGCCTATGGGTTGTAAGGAGCCTGTTAGGGCTTCATTTAGATTCAGATTTCTGCTTTTATCACAATTTGTTTTTAAAAACATTGTAGTCAGGAAATGGGACATGGCAATACAAAATGTCACTTAAACTGACTTTATTTATATTTAGCTTCACATTGTGTCCAACATGTTCTCATCCCAACTCGCCACATGGTGCCTCTCTGTCAGTGACCTCCTGCATCCACTTATGATGTTTCAGGTTTCCTTTTGTGTCAGCTGTTTACACTCAACCTAACATCGTCCTTATGCGTTTCATGTAGACGCAACAAGTTCCACCCGGCCATGTTCTCTCCAGGTCGCACTCCAGGTGGATGTGGAACATCACTTTTGGTGTCATGCTCATACTCCGAAAGCAATAAATGATAAATGATTGTTAATGCCCTCATTATGTTTAAGAAAGCGCTGACAACACATATGGTATGTGTCACACTAGAAGCGGACGCTGTTGTGTTAAACGTCATGCTTCCTTTGCTGCTGCAATGCAGGCATGCTGTCTAAACACACTGGAGCACTATGATACCGCTGGTTGGTTCTGTGTAAAAATGCAAAGGCGGCATAGATCAGGGACGTGGCTCTATAGCGCCATCCATGTGTTAAAAGGGCTATAGACTGTTGTGACACATTGCAGAAAGCCTGCTACTCAGAATAGCTACACCTTTAATTACTCATAATTTTAAGCCTCAATAAAATGTAAACAGGTGAGTTATATATATCTTTTAAAAAAATCACTCCCCTCACAGTTGTCAAGAATGGAGAAAAATAAGCTCTACAGACCAAAACTGTTTTTTTGTACAAGGCTGTTAACAGAACTGGATACGGTGATGGAGGTGTTCATTCCTACCGAAGTTGATAGGTGGTGCATGATGGCACAAAAGCCAGATTTCGCAAATCAATCAAAAGCCAATAAAATTCCATGAAGTAGACAGATACTGAAGCTTAAAGTGGATACTAAAGGTCAATGTTTTCAGGTAAATATATTTATATATGTTAAAACAACATGATAAAGCACAAGGTTAGAGACAACAAAACCTTGCAGAGCAGAGACACAGTCACTTTGTGCACAATATATCCATCCTGCACAGTGGGGGAGGCTTACTGGGATGTATAAGCACATGTACAGTATGTATATATATTCAAGGCACACACACAAACACATCCGCCTTACCAGGCTGGATACATGAGTGAACTGCATACAGATCTGTCACAAATAGAGATACAGCGGACGCTTGGTTTGACTCAGAGTGACAGCAGATATGGGGAATCTAAACAGCAACGTGCATGCGTGCGTGCGTGTGTGGCAGGTTGAAACCTAAACCTCAGAGGAGTGATGAAAAACAGAGGAACACACACGCTGTTAAGGTCAACATTTGCCTTGAGGTGCCAACCTACAGCCCGGCCTTATACGGAGCTAAAGACGAGTTAGATATTCAAGATGCAAGAAGGTTTATTGTCATTCCAACATACCAGGTACATGAGAGGGAACAAAAATAAGTACTTAGGGCCTGGAAAAAGCAGCAATTAAAAAGGAAACTAAAATCTTAAACAGTAGAGGCAAGAAATAAATAGAAGCAAGGACAACAACAATACAAATTTAACAGTGCAAAGGAGTATTAATAAATAGAAGTATAAATAAGTATTATTGTACAATGTGCAACATTGTCGTGTGTGTCCTTTTACTGCACGTGGAGAGAGTGAGCTGGCAGCTTGAGAAGCCTCTGCATCTTCTGCAGGCTGCTCTTGTCATCAACTTGTTGTTCATCACTTCTCAGTCATATTTAAAAGTAAGATAAAAGTAACAAATACTGACTTCAGCTTCGCCTTCAGCACCATCGTCCAGGCTCTGCTGCAGGACAAGCTCTCCCAGCTGAGTGTGCCGACTCTACCTGCAGGTGGGTCACAGTTTCCCTGTCTGACAGGAGGCAGATTGTGAAGCTGGGAAAAAAACCACCATCTAGATAATACAACTCCCAGTTGAAAAGATCAGAACTATTCCTTAAAGTTTTCACATCACACATAACAATCATGTTGTGCTGCATTCATGTGATGTCACAAGCTCAGTTTCCGAGTTGGGAAGTCGTTCTTCTGACTGTTTTGTGTTTATGTGCTTTGAGGTCATAAAAAACATAGAAGCTACATAGTAGATGGGTTGCATTTTATTGCTAAGAGTGTCTAAACTAGAGTTTAATAGCTGTTTCCAGTTTATTCATGACAACTGATGTTTAATACTTGAATCAATAAAAAAGTTTATCACCATTCACCACACATTGACTTTTGCCTACCATGCCTGCCAGAGTCGGCCGTCACGAGGCAGTTCATACCAAAGTCATCAATCTGATTATTCCGACATCACATGAATACAGCATTAGATGCAAATAAAAGCACTCAAACACAAATCTTAAAGTGTGTGATTGCAGCTCATTCACATTCCTAAGTCATCAAATACAGCCCCTTTTCAGTGAATTAGGCATCAGACACGAATGCCAAAAGCCACCTTTTCGTGCCAGGTGGTGTCAGTTTGTAACATGGCTGGATGGAACCTTTCATGCTGTTATGACACACTGCATCTATCTATCTATCTATCTATCTATCTATCTATCTATCTATCTATCTATCTATCTTGATTCTTGACTTTTGCAGTAGTTATTTTTAGCTATGCACCAAAACACCTCCTTGTATCTGAAAGTCTACCTGGCACTGAAACTTTCTGATCCTAACTCTAGTAGTTCATCAGGAGAGGGACTCCATCTCCATCTGGTGTTAACATGTGATTTGTATCTGCATATATTTTCTGGATAATAATCGGATCACCTGGTTCAGTTCTCGTTATCTTTATTCTTCCTGCATCGAGATCACATCTCAACATGCAAATTAGGCAGACTGAGCTGGTAAATTCATCAACAATCACAGCACACCCCAAGTCAAGGGGAGCTCTGAGGGCTGCGTTGTGGAAGGTAAGAGTCACTTCACAGTTAGAGGCAATCAGAGAAATCTATATGAAATTAATGTGCACACATTCAAGAGAGGAGCTCTCTTAAACTTGCTGGAGTCACTGTTATTCTCCCACACTGTAGTGGGCACTACTACATCTACAGCATGCAGGCAGGAAGGCCGCTTTTAAAGTCTGTGAAAGCTGCGTCAGTGCTGGATGAGAACTGCGTATGTGCAGCTTTAAACTAGTCTCCCTAGTATAAGAACACCACTAAACCTTCCAGCCTATTTTTTTTTCCCAGTGGCCACTCACAATATTACAGTGAAAAAATCTACTGCGACCCAAAATACATTTTTTTATAGACCACCAATAAAAAAGAAAATTCTGTAAAACTGCTGGCAGGACTCCTTATTGAATTGCAAATGGGGTCAATTATGAATCTTTCTATTCTTTCATTTTTAGTAATGGTGGTTTTATATTTGTAAAACTTTTCTTGAGCTGAGAAAAGCCATTTAAAAATCTGTGACATCATCCTAATGTAAAGTCTAAGAGCTGAGCGTGAAATGGTCAGTGGGCCACATACCACAAAAGTAAATCCGGAAGGTAGAAAACTTTTTGAAGTGTGTGCCAGGCGAGCAACTCCTATCAGAATGATTAGGCCATATTTTGGTGCGGTGTCTAGGTATTATTTAAATCAATACTCTCAACAGAGATGGAGAAGAGATGGCTCTTTCTAGTTACTTTCATCAGCTCAAAAAAAAAAAATAAATGTTTACAGTACTGCAAAATAGTTTCAACTTCAAAACAAGTTTTAAAGTCTTTATTTCTAGGAAGAAAAAAAAAAAACAAAACAAAAACTGGGCTGAATTCATTTTGATATTAAACCCTTAGGAACCTGAGCAAATTGGTTTGCTTTCTTTCAAAAACATGGGGAAAGGCAATTAGCAACTTCATGTATAAAAAAATAACAAGAAACCAGTGACAATTTAAAAAACAAAAAACAAGAAAATCTGAAAATAAGCCAAGCCAAGCCAAGCCATCACCACATATATATATATATATATATATATACATATGTATATATATATATATATATAATATATATATATATATATATATATATATATATCTGTTTTTAAATGTCATTTTCTAATAATCCTCGAAAATCACAGTTTTAGGTCCTTTACCTCTCATCTTTTACTATTTTGTTGCAAAATTTGTGAGACATTTCTTGAAAAGTTGATCACCTTTTCCCCCATGTTGAAAAAAAATCACTGACACTTCAGAGCGTTAAATGGTATATGAAAGGTGTCTTATTGCAGCATAACTAAACTGATGTCAATCCAGGTTTCAAAGAGTTAATGTGTACAATTTGTGTGACCATTAAGTTTCTTACCTCGTCTTGTTTTGAATTTAAAATGCACATAGGCGATGACAGTTTCCATGATTTATAACACAAGGCTCAATTTGCAGCTCACAGTGTAACTTGCTGTATGTGTGTATTGGGACTAAAAATGCTTCAGAATCCTGCTGTTTATATATTTTTGGTAAAACTTTGACAGTGTCTCCATTTCACCATTGAACAGTATGTGTTATTGTTTACTTCCACTTGCTCTCTGATTCTTTATGTATTAAAAAATACATGTCAGTCTGGTCACTGGTGTTTTTGCAGGAGGCAGAGGTGGAGGCTATTGGCTGAAGGGCACCAATGACCAATGAGGCAGTCATCAACAAGAAGTCATGTACAGCTATGAGGCTGCCTCGTAGTCAGAGTTGGTGTTGGAGTGCACGTCTCAGGGAACAGGGAACACAGATTTTTCACAGATTTTTTGGAGGCATCTCTAGGGGACAGGGTTACTGGATTTTCTCTGGAAAATGTAAAATAACCCGCATTGTAATAAGTAGTAAAACTGGGTCCAAGATGCACAATTGTATTTTTCTAGCATGGCAAAGGAAGGGACTTAGTGACATTTTCACTGTAACCCTAACCAATCCCACGCCTCTTACCTAAACCTAAAAGATCCAACCACAAAGGTAAGTAGTTTGAGCCAATCTTTGGGAGAGTAGTACGGGTCATTCTTTCACTTTTTTAGGATTCACAAATTTGCCTAGATTGATACATTTAGCTCATTAACCATTTAAACCTCTGAAACCAAAAAAAAAAAGAAAAAAGGAACAAAAAAGGTTTGATTTATTTAAAAGGAAAAATGGGGAAAAAAGTACCATGAGCAACTTACTGAGAAATGTCCCACAAACTACTAAATAGATAAATAAAAAATAGTAAAAGGTTACAAAGAAATAATTTAAAAAATAGCTGAATGCTAAGAAAAACTGTAAGTAATAAAAAAAGGGGAAAAAAAGAAAATTAAGTTATTTCTGGAGGTAATTTTCTTTCTTTCTTTCTTTCTTTCTTTCTTTTACTCTCGGTTTTGGCTTCAGTAAATTTTCTTCCTTTTTTAATTTCTTGCCAATTTTTAGGCCATTTCTTGTTAAGTTGCTCATCCCCCTCCCATTTTTTTGAAAGAAATCAAGTCAATTTGGTCACAACTGGCTCAACCCTGTGTGACAAAGCGGGAGACGACACATATTTGGCAAAGTTTAACAATATATGTTAATTGAGTAAATCAATAAAGTTAACAAAAGTAACAGGTGGATATCAGTGTGCATGCTGTGTTGAGTGTTTGTGAGTGTAAATGGTATGTGAGTCAGCAAAACAATATACAAACAAATCTGTAGCAGTCTGCAGGCCAGAGAAGAGAGTGAGCAGAGTGTGCAGGCCTGCTTTATAGCCTCCTGTGATCAGCCTGCTCAGGTGTGCTACATTGCTAATCAACTCCTCCCCCAACTACCTGGAGACAGAGAGCAGAGCCAGCAGACAGAAACAACAAACACAACAATGAAGGGCAACCTGGGGCTGTAACAATTTACACATGTATCGAAAGGTTAATTCACTCACTCAAAAATTAGGTTAGAGTGAGTTATTGTAAGAATGTGTTGAAAAAGCATGTGCACCTGGCTGAAAACTAATTCCATTATGTTGCTGAACCACCTTTAAGTCTGTGATTTGATCACATTCTAATCACAGTGTGCATTTGTGCATGCAATTACACCTGCATCACACTTGTTTTTTTTTTTTCTTTTTTAAATCGAGACAAGACACCCAGATACAGTTACATACAGCATTTCATGTGAAAAGAGAATCCATGCCAAGCAGCCCGTCTGAAAGTTCATGGTGGTCCAACACCTGACTGAGACACTTTATGTCGGGTCTTCCAATAATTTGTCACCTACTTGTAAAATATATTGAATATGTGAGTGATGGTGCAGCTGAATAATTGATTGATGGTGCTGAAGGCAGTCGATATCCTGGGCTGTGGTGGCGGTGGTGGAGGGGTGCAGGAGGACATGCACGTTCCTCAGCTAAAGAAACAGTACATTAGGACTCATTACATACATTTGAGCATGCCACCTTCCGTAATCCTAACAATCTTGACTGTTTGGGTTGCCATGTGAACATGTTGTGTAAAATGTTGCGTCATCCCACCACGTGCATTTGTTGACATCACAATAACGCCATCCCAAAGTGCAAACAGCTGACGTAGAAGGATACCTAAAACGTAGTATGTCGATGCGGAAGGTGGCTGACAAAGCGGTACCATGTGACGAGTTGGGATGAGAAACGTGTCGGAATGGCAAGTTCGCCACGTCCTACTGGCTCTCTGAGCTCTTTCAGTCTAATATGAATGAACAAATAAACAGTAATAATCAATTATGTAACATAACACACATAAAACACGGGCAGAATATCCATTATTGACATACCTTTCAGTAGTTTTAGCTCGAATCGGCTATTTGGCCGCCTGCTCACTGCTGTGGGTGTGTGCTTCATGCTAATGTTAGCTGCTGTTAGCTGCTAACAAGAGTGTGTCATTTCACAACGGCTCACTCTTTATTTATATTAAGTAGGGAAGGGATCATATTAAGGATGTCTCTAGTGCTTTCATCAAGCAGGTTTTTAGGCCCACCCAAAAAGTCTGGGACACAGAAATGGTAAAAAAAGAAAAAACTGTAACTCCAAATTGCATGTGGGAAAATGTGGGACATGTTACCGGTGCCGAGAGGTAGTTCAATATATTTTTTTAAATATTGTCCAACTAACTTAAATATAAAATAAATGTAGCTTGGAACATCTCCATTGTGTAGCCCTGTGGATGATTCATTAGCACACAAAATGCTATGCAGGTTTCAGGTAAGGCTTTTAGCATGTAAAATATTTAGCTAGCATTTTATTTGAATGCAACTTCCCCCACTCTCATCCTGAGTAAATTAAAGTATAAAAGTAAGCATGTTAATGGGACCATGCGCTGAACCATACAATGTGTCAAAGTATTAGAACATGCTTGACCAAAACAGCAGACATTATTCACTTCAAGTCTTTCAATTCATCCTCCTAACCCAAATTCTGCATGTAATTAAAAATTTGGCATACAATAAAACACACACACACACACACACACACACACACACACATATATATATATATATATATATATATATATATATATATATATGTATAAAACCAAATCAAATTCAGCTAGGAGAGGGGGAAATAACCACTAAAATTTTTCTTCTTCTTCTTCTTCTTCTTCTTCTTCTTATTATTATTATTATTATTATTATATTTTGACCATTACACCAACAGATGCAGGCATGCCCACAGGCTGTGCTTTATTTGTCTTCAAGGCTTTCAATTCATCCACTGAACTTGAATTTTGTGTTTCATAACACATTAATTAGAAATCAAAATAGAGTGCAAATCTACCTTTCGTTTAAAAAGAATGGCACAAAGTAAAATAAAATGATTTAAACCAATTAAATACAAATTCAAAATTGGTCAGGAGCCAACAAAAACTGGAATTCGGATAAATCTTATCAGTTTTTTTCCATCAACTGTAGTCTGCACTTTCAGCACCATGGACAGCTCTGAGTTGAGACACAAGAAGAGCTTCAGCTGAAATCTAACTCCACACTGAAGACCCACTTTATTCTATTGTAGATTCTAAACAAAATGCATCTTACCTGAGATATTTGTTTGAGTGTGAAGCTTGTAGTGCCATATTTTTTTTTTCAAATTTTTATCAAGCCATTCTCTATAGAGGTAGGTGGTAGGTAGGTGCAAGCACACCTGTCAGAAAGGACACTGCCTTTTTATGACTACATGTTTTTTTTTTTGTTTTTTTTTTTCTTTCTCCAGTCTCCAAGTCTCACCCATATAGTTTTGCTGACCTTTATGTTACTGATTTCAGCTGCTGTTACTGTATCTGTCTGGCAATCATTTATTTTAAATAGGAATGCATCAATAAATCGGCTAATTTCTGTGTTGAGCCACTCGTTTCTTTTTGAGACTCACATGCACTTTGTGGCTTCATGTCACACTCTCCTCAGTGAAACATTAAAATAAATAAATACATACATAACTCCCACTCTTTTTTATAGCTGCATCTCTGTTTTTTTTGTTTGCTTGTTTGTTTGTTTGCTTGTTTTTTTTGTTTGGTTGGTTTTTGTGTGGTATGTAGCATATCTTGAATAAATATATATAGCCTAAATTTCATGTGCAGAGATAATATTCTCTGAGCACAAACCACATTTTTGAAATGGAGGTGATATACAAAGATGTTACAAGTCCAGGTTATTTTTTAAATTATTTTTATTCAAGTACATTGTAAACACACCAATCAGCTGGATGTAAAAAAAAGCAGATGAGGCAGTGTCTACACATGCAGGTATTTCTTGTAACATAAATGGATATATACTGTATATACTGATAATAGTTTTGTCATTAGCTATTAATAAGGTGCTGCTCTGTCAGAACTTTTTGGAACTTTTTTA
Organism: Plectropomus leopardus; assembly: GCF_008729295.1. NCBI lineage: Eukaryota > Metazoa > Chordata > Actinopteri > Perciformes > Serranidae > Plectropomus > Plectropomus leopardus. The sequence continues at coordinate 3,345,562 of NC_056471.1, read as the reverse complement.
CTAATTACTTGCTAATTTAGGGTAATGTCTTGTGACATTGCTCAATTAGTTACATGCTTTTGAAACAGATTAGGCCAGTTCACTCTTAAACCTTTTTCCTCATCTTCATTCTAGCGGTGGCACATGTTCCTCAGCAATTACTGTGGTCACAGCATTGTTTTCATAATTAATAGAGATAAGTAAGGCCTATGCAATTCAGTTGTTCTCAATTGAATTTGTAGATGTTTTCTGAAAGCATGTCTCATATTATTTGAGCACTACACACAAATCTCTGACAACACAGGACACAGGAAAAAGAGAGCGCACTTCAATATAATGTAAATGCTTCAAATTAAGGGTTTTGCACATGAAAACATTCAAACACAGCTGAGACCATCTGTCTATTAATCAACTAACAGAAAATGAAATTAATTGGCAACTGTTTTGATCATTGTTGAGTAGATATTCATTCAAAAACATTTCAGGGTTTCACTGAATATAATTTATTGAATGAATCATGCAACAGCCTCAGAAAGGCTGAACAACAACACAAGGCTATTGATTCCAAATTAAATGACTCCTTTTATATATGTTAGAGTTTGATATCATCTTTTCATATTATATTATTTATAAATTAGATATTCCTTATACATGACATCTATAGCATGTCTGTCCTAGGAGAGGGATCCCACCTCAGCTTTTCATTTTTTTTTTTTTTTTCCCTCTCATTTTTACTGTTCATTTTTACTGCTTCACAATGCCACTGGTGGCTGGACTGAATAATGTTTATGGTTAGGGTCTTTGTAAGTCTTTGATAAGTCTTTGTAAGAAAGAACCCCCCCCCCAAAAAAAAGGAGGGCATACGAATCATTAATAAAACTGATTATTATGCTCACACAAATCCAATGTTTCTAAATTCTCATGTCATGAAATTTAATGACTTGTTTTATCATAAAACATTGCAAATAATGTTCAAAGCAAAATCACTGTCACTCCCAGACTCTTTTTGATACGGGAGAGCAAATATCATCTGAGAGGTGTTTATAAGTTTCCTGTACAAAAAGCTAAAAAGGGAATTAAAAGGAGGTGTATCTCCATTATCAGGGTCAAATTATGGAATGATGCAAGTATAAGTTTAAAAAAGTGAAATTCAGTTTTAGTTTTCAAAATAATGGTTTGTAAACATTTTTTGAAGGTTACAAACGTGAGTAAGTTTTTGTTGTTTTTCTCAGCTTAAATTGATGAGTATGTAGGTTGGGCATATATAAGCATTTTGCTTCTGCCTAAGCCTGTTTACTCACTACATCATACACAGACTGTTGTTTTTGTTTATACTGACGATGTTATTTGTGTTTATTGTATTATGTATGATGACTGAATACATTACTACTAGTACTAGTAGTACTACTAGTACTACTAGTTCTGTTTGCAGCTTGTATCTCTCTCTCTCTCTCAAATCATAGTTGACGAATAATAATTAAATTATTTAGGTTAGATTATTTTTGCATAAGTCAATCAATCAATCAATCAATCAATGTTACTTATTTATTCTTTACATATTGGCGTGTGATTGTCACTCCATGCTATCCAGGAGGGAACTTCTGTCATTATGTATCGCCAACAGTGGACTCATGGTTGTTACATACTATATAAGTGTGGACCTTTTTTTCTGTAATGTGCACCCACAAACAAATGCCATTTCTATAAGTGTAGACTAAGAATACAAGTGTATTGAAACACTATATTACATTCAGTGCTTGTGAAAACTGGTCAGGTAAGTATGGTCAGGGACTGAACAATTTTAAAGGTCTAGTCTAAGTCTGATGTTACATCAGTTTAATTAATTAACCTAAAAAGAAATAATCTTAGTGCTGACTATTTCATGTAGGATTTTATTCTGCTTGATTTATAGTTTCTTTTTTTCTTTTCTTTTTTTAAAGACTACTAATTTCGACGAAATACTAATTTCTCTCCTGCCTTTTGGATATTCCTTTAGTTTACTACAGTATGTAGCTTAAAACTAAAGATATCTCACAAAGCTGAGCCTTTGTATTTTAATATAAAAAAACATGATAACCAATCACATTTCAGGAGACTGGTTTCTTCATTAACCCTATAATTTCATTTGTATCATATTTGATACATTACTTTCTGTTACCTCTATGTCATCCACATTAACATTACTAAAGCCTGTTTAACGGCCCATCTGCAGTCTGAAAGGCTGCTGGGGACTGCAAGCCATTCACTCTGGAGAAGAGTGTTAAAAGTGACGTGTGTGAATGAGTCATTCACACATTTAGGTCCCCTTTTGGCAAATATTGAAAAATTTCAACAGAGGCCTTAAGACATGATTTTAAGATGATTTAGAACATGACCAAGTGGGGGGCCTAAAAATTGTCCCCTGTTGGCATTATTATTCCCCTGTTGGTGAATGTGTAACGACATGGAGGTCCACTGTTATATAGATTTGCAATAGCACACACATGCACTCAAATACACACACACACACACACACACTACCCTATATAAACATTTCTAAGAACCAGTTTAATATGTTCAATGTAAAACACCATTTTGTGTGAAAAACTCTATCATAAGTGCCAAACAGCGGATGTTTGGCGTGTTCCATTTACAGAACAAAAAACACAATCAAAAAATCAAATGATTATTTCAGCTGTATATGTATGAAGTGTATTTTATATGGCATTGTATAAAAAAAAAAATTCTCTTTTTTTTTTTTTTTTTTTTTAAAAAAACCTCTCAGATAAATGCATTGAAGTAAACAGTACAATATTGCCCTGTGGAATGTAGTGGAGATTTTTTTATGCTTTTTTTTTTTTTTTTTTTTTGCCTAAACCTAACTCTCTTTGACTTTGTTGCCTAATCCGTAAACAGCCGACATGAATGGATACCTAAAAAGTCATATAGAAGCAGAAGGTCACTGACAGAGCTGCACCGTGTGTTGGGACGAGAGTGTGTTGTGCATTCAGAATGTAAAGCAGGCACCATGCTCGTGTTTTAGCATGACTGCTTCAGCAGGTTGCTACACGAGTTACACACTGTGGTCATGTCTGAAGTCCCAGCGTCAGTGTGTAAACAATTGAGAAAAACTGTAGTGCCGGAATGTTCCTCTCCAGCGTATTAGGGTGGACTTTTTTCCCTTCAGTCAGGCTCCAGTGCCTCTGGCAGGGCTGTGAGAAACTGAGGTACCTGTAAGCACCGCAGATATACAGCCTCTGCTCTTCTACTGTGTGTGTGTGTGTGTGTGTGTGTGTGTGTGTGTGTGTGAGCAGACGTGCACGCTCACACACATATATGGATGCACACAAGCACTGAGGCATGCCCCACACACACGCACAGCAGCCCTGAGTCCGACATTCTCCTCACTGGCCATAACAATGATGGATGTGGAGGGCAGCAGCAGCAGATTGCTTAGCCAGACATGAAGGCAGAAAAGCTGAATAAAAACACAGATTTTTCATCCTCGTCTTTTCTTTCTCTCTGTCTTCTGCTTGTTTCCCTTGAATCCCTCATGACCGCCACTCCCCAACCACCCATTCACACACTTGTACACACACATATCTTTTTTACTGCTTACCGGTCCATCCTACATTGTTTTCCTGACTCTTTCAGTCACTCAAACAATGACCTGTGAATTAGGGCCGAGCCTCAGAGGTTTACATGTAATATCAGCAGATCGATACTCTCCGCGCTCCAAGAGGCCTCCAGGATTTGTTATTGCCATGGAAACATTGAAGCCAAAGCGGCAGTGGTGACATATCTTATTGCGACTGTAAATGAAATAGCCTCTGACTGCTTTTACACACAGAGGGACATATAAGCTAAGACTAAGAACGCAGGAGTCCTTTTCCTGCCGGAGACACAGAATTCCTCTTCCTTTTTTTAAGTAATTTTTTGAACATAATTTTAAACATATGATTATAATCATAAATATAGTTTTTTGGGCATTTTTCTATATATTATCTGGTAATAATTGGCACCTCTACTTTTAAAACTGCTTTTCAGGTAATTTTTAGGGCTTTTATTTATTTATCATTCCAATTTTATGCAATTTGTGGGACATTTCTTGTCAACTTGGTCATCGCATTGTCACAAACTTAGTGACACAGCAAACCTGGAGTGATGCTGGGTCACGGGAGGCCACAATGATTTCTGCTCTGGGGCAGATGATTAAGCTGTTACCTAATTCAGTGGTTTTCCTGCAGTAGGTGTGGTCACAGGCTGCCGTGTTGGCCTGCAGAGTGTGTGAGTGTCAGAAGTGCTGCAGTGACCACACACAGCACCTCAGTCTTGGTGCTGGATTTACTGCTCTGTCAGCCAGCTGCTTCATAATCATCTCCCTCCGCTGCTTCGCCGCTCTCATTGCTTTTCTTTTTGTGGCCTTCATTAGCATCCAGCACTCAGCACCTCCCTCTCTTTCTCTAGTGGCATTTCACTCACATTTCATTTAAATGCTTCAGTTCAATTCACTTTTTCAAAGCACTCTTGAAAAGGAAGTGTCACTTTCAATCCATCTGCCACACAAACAAACAGTTGTGTTCTCAAGAGTATGTGTACGACTCACTTACTTTTTTTTTTTCTTTTTTTTTTTAGTATGGATTTTTGACCTTTGGGAACATAATGTACAATAAAGTCATCAGAGAGCGCAAAGAGCTGCCCTAATAGACTCCCTGTACACTGACACATTCCATATACACCTAATGGCTACCCAGAATTTGCATTATAGAAATCAACATGTTCTCATCTGAACATGTTGGTGCTGGTGTCGTCACATGGTGCCACTCTGTCAGTGACCTTCCGCGTCTACTTAAACATTTTAGGTTTCCTTCTGCGTCATCTGTTTATGTGCCAGGATGCTGTTACAGTGATGTCAACAAATGCACATGATGGGATTAAACAGCACAGTCCTTATGTTTTGACAATGGCGCAGTCTGTCACGATGGTTAGGATTATGCAACAAAGTCATTTGTTGACGCCCTCCATTCACGCATGGGTGGCGTCACTTCACAACTCGGTCTGACAAAATGGGTTACGTGCACATAAAAAATGCTGATGGACAGCGTCAGGTTAATTACGCAGCCACTAACTATGTAACATAAGGAGCGTTTGGGGAGATTGATAGGTCCCACAAACAACCGACTTTCATGCAGGAGTCCGGAGTTACATCCCCTACATACCTAAAACCTCATAAATGGACGCTGAACTTAAATGACAGAGGGACACCATGTGACAAATCGGGATGAGAACTTGTACGTTCACAACGGCAGTGCATATCACAAGAGTTCACCCGGGCCAGGCACCAGGATGAAGTAAATGAGGAGAGGGCATTTATAATTTAATGATGCTTAAAATTAGTGATTTAATGATCCAAATGAGTAGTTATTGAGTAGTTATTTGTGTTGTTTTGGCAAGGAGTACTGGTAATTGTGTAGCTGTAATGATGGTGTTGTTTTGATTATGAAGATGTAAATTTGATATGGTTGTAATTAAAGCATGATCCAAGCATTGAAGATTATGAAGGTGTAATTGATAATGTTTGATTTATGAAGATGTAAATATAATACGGTTGAGTAGGGGCCAGACGAGATAAGCATTTTGCTTCCTCCTGCTCCTTTTTGAACATACTCTTTGTTCTGTTTCCCTTATGGAGACTTTAAAAAAAAGAAAAAAATATATATAAAAGATAACAATACAAATAACTATATATATATATATATATATATGTGTGTGTGTGTGTGTGTGTGTGTGTGTGTGTGTTTATTGTTATCTTTATTTGTTCAAAATGAAATAAACTCAGCTCGACTCAGTGAGGGGGCTGTTATGCACCAAATTAAATTAATTGATTTAACCATTTGATACCCTTAAATAAAGGCTAAATAACAACAACAACAACATGCGGCTACCGTTTCAAAATCAAATTCATTTATTAATAACATCACTCACATAAAGTAGCACTAGCAGAGCGCAAAATATTTTTGAACTCTTGAACGATTCTCTGTCAAAATCAGCAGGGAGGTGCCAGGAAACAGCTGTTGTGGTTTGCAGCTCTTTAAGAGAGAGAGAGACAGAGACAGAGAGAGAGAGGGAGAGAAAAGGACAGACACACACAGAGACATGCTGCTGTTTGTTTGCACATATCTGCCGAATTTGACAGACAATTGCTCATAGGTTCAAAAAATATTTAGTATTACACTAGTGATACCTTCTGTGAGTGCTCTGTCAGTGCCTACATTGGTATTTTTACTTATTGTGAAATATTTTCGTGGAGTATCTTCACATGTTTCATATCACTAAAATCTGAACATCCTAAGCTAAAAGATTATGTTAATCAATAAAACCAAAATAATTAATAAAAAATATTGAATTTGAATTAAAAAATAATACAAAAACTTGAAATATCTTTTCATCAGTTTTTACAAAACATATTAATGCTAATGTTTTAAATGTAAGAATAATATAATAAATATAACTGATGAAATAGCTCTCAACATTCAAAACTAAATAACGGCATGATTCAAAGAAGTCTGAATCATGCATGTTATTGAATAAAATTTGCTTATTTTTGTAAAACGGTGTTGTGATGGATTCATTGTTCATTCCTCAGGTGCCACGGTGCATTTTTGCATGGTTTTGCACCACACCCAAAAAAGAGAAATGATGTCATTATGAGCATACGATACAATGACTTGGACTACAGAATCCTTAACTTTCTGCTTCAAAGGGATGAATGCTTTAGCTATCATAAAACATAAACATGCACACATAACATTAGCCAATAATAACATTAGCCAATAATTATGATCTTGTAAGGACACATATACATGCTGCCCAGTATTGAGAAGACTAGCAGACCCAACTTTTAGAATTTGTAATCAGGCAGCTAAGAGTGGGTTTTTTTTGTTTTTTTTGTTTTTACTTTTCATATATTTTTCAACAACATACTATGTCATTTTAAGTGATTTTTTTGGACATGTTTTATTAAGATGTTTTTTGCTGTTTCTTTGGCTTAGTATACTATGCCGCATCTCGACAAGCTATAATATGTTATTTTATAGCCGTTTTTTCAACATGTCGACATTTGACATTTTGGAATGCACTATACTATGTTGTTTTAAGTATTTTTTTTCCCCACATGCTTCATTATGACGTTTTTGGCTGTTACTTCAACTTATTATGCTATGACGTATCTTGACAAGCTATGATATGTCATTCTGTGCTGTTTTTTCAATATGACAAAATTTGATGTTTGTCGACATACTATACTATGTCGTTTTAATCCATTTTTTCAACATGAAATATTATGATGTTATTGGCAGGTTTTTTTGACATACTATACTATGACACATGTCAGCACGTCAGTCGTTTTCAGCCATTTTTTGGACATGGTATAATATGTTGTTATCGGACTTTTTGTTATAACATTTTTTGGCCATTTTTTCAACATGCTAAATTATGACATTTTTGGTAATTACTTTGACTCACTATACTATGACACATCTCGACAAGCCATAATATGTTTTTTCAGGTGTTTTTTGTCGTGTCAAATTTGACATTTTTCAGCATAATATACTATGTGGTTTTTGACATGATATATTATGATGTTTTTGAGCTAGCTTCTTGACATGTCAAAATATTCGTTTCTGGCTGTGTCTTCAAATTACTATGCTATGACATGTCTAGACAAGCTATTGTATGTTGTTTTCAGATGAATTTTTGATATGTCAAAATTAGACGGTTTTTGACATGCTATATTGTGATGTTTTTGGCTGGTTTCTTGATTAACTATACTATGACTTGACTATTGTATGTCTGTATGTATGTATTAAAAAGTTGACTATGATTTTTGGATGACATACGTAGAATTACCTTTTAATCAATTTTTGAATGACATAATGTAGTTTGATGTTTTTATCAATTTTGGGACGGCATACAGAGTATGAACTTTTTATCAATTTTTAACCAACAAAAATGGTTTTTGAACAACATACTTAATATGTTTTTATCAATTTTTGTACGACAAACTATAGTATGACGTTTTCATCATTTTTGTACGCCATACTATACTATGACGTTTTTATCAATTTTTGGAAGCTTACTATAGTATGATGTTTTCATAAATTTTTGAACAACATACTTTGTTATGATGTTCTCACCAATTTCTGGACGATATACTATAATATGACATTTTCATCAATTATTAAGAGAAATATAATAGAATGATGTTTTATCAATGTTTGAAGGACATACTATAGTATGACATTTGTATCATTTTTTGTACGACATACTATACTTTGACATTTTAACAATTTTTGGAGAAAATAACATTGATGACGTTTTTATCAAGTTTTGGACGGCATGCTATATATATAACATTGCACTAGAGGTAGAAAAAGCTCAGGCAATCATATTCCCTATAAGGACACACCCTTCACAGTGGTGTTTTGAGGTATTCATATTCTTTACAAAAATTAAATATACCAATAAAGCTGGGTAAAAATAAATAAATAAAATGTATTGTCGTGGAACTATGAATTTCATTGAAATGAAGTTTCATAAGAGAAACTTATCACCCAGGGCCTCTCCCTCAGGACCCCCAGCCAGTTCATTCAGTCACATGACTCTCACTGTTCCAAATTTTTGTAACAACAGTTTAATGAGTAACATCAAGGACAGTATATAATTGCAAAGTAACACATCTCCGCCATTATCCCTCTTATGAACAGTATCAGTACACTGTAAACCCTAATGAGTTCACAGAACTCAAAAATTATTTTGTAACAGATTACATAAAAATATTTTAGTGATGTTTTTAAATGTTTTGAGTTAACATAAAATAAAAATTACATTTGGAGTTGCCTTAAATTATCTCATTGTTATCTTATAAATATTAATATGCCTCAACTCATAATTAGGGAGTAATTCACTCAAAATGTCCAATATTTTTCAACTCATATAATGTGAGAAATACACTCAAATTTTTCAATATTTTTCAACTCATATAATGTGGGAAATACACTCAAAATTTTCAATATTTTTAAACTCATATAATGTGGGAAATACACTCAAAATTTTCAATATTCTGAACTCATAATCTGGGGAACGTATACTTAAAATTAATTCTAAACTTAAATACTGATGTCTGCCTACTACACAATTACAACCAGCTAATGTTAGAAAACATCAAAGTGAAACCACAGTGAGAATTTAACAACTTTTTTATTCAACAAAATGTGCTTTTTAAAAGGCATGAATCAAAACAAAGTGCTTGTCATAAATTCAAACAAAAGGAAAAGGAAATGACTCCAGCAAAACAAAATGCATTTTAAAGTACAGTAAGTGTTAATAGTTCCATATTCTGATAGTGGTCATTGTAGATTCTTTATTTTGGGTCTCCATCTCACATTACTCAGTAAAGATTATGATATAAACTCATTAAGGATTCATGATAAAATTCAATAAGATTATAAGTATAATCCATCCTCAACAGCAATGACAACTATTAGAATGTAGCAAAATGCAACACTGTTAAAAATTTTTGGCACTTACTGTACCTTGAAGGCTGCAACTCACTTTTTTAAAATAAAACAAATCAAAAAAGTACATGTTTCTACTGTGCCGTACTTCAACTGGCAACATCAAGGTAGTGCATCAAGGTAGGCATTTGGCAACAGAACATTAAACATGTGAAGCGCATAAATTTAGACTAGACTTTTCCCACAAGTTATTCAGTGCATAAACTTGTGCTAGGCAATACATCGATGCTGTGATATTTATGTATTAGCAATCAATGTATTATATCTGAGGTAGAAGAGGCAAACTGTGCCACATCTTAAATCTGAAGGTAGAAGAGGCAAATGGTTACATTTGCAAAGAGTGTGGGAAAAAACCCCTCCTGAATACTCAGTTTAACAAATAATCCATTCTGAGTGATTCACTCAATGAAAAAAACATTCATCTTACTGTACCTTGAAGGCTGCAACTCACTTTTTTTCTTAAATAAAACATTCAAATAAAGTGCTAATTTCTACTGTGCCGTACTTCAACTGGCAACATCAGGTAGTGCATCAAGGAGGCATTAGGCAACAGAACATAACACATGTATAGTGCATGAATTGAACAGTCGGCACATCTTAAATCTGAGGTAGAAGAGGCAAATGATAGCATTTTGTAAAGAGGGGAAAAAACAACAAACTTCCTCTATACTCAACTCAACAAATAGTTCGTTCTGAGTGATTCACTCATTAAACAAATCATTCTTCAGCGTCAGTAGACGCCCTTTCAGTGGTTTGTTGTCCTCAAGACACATCACAACTTTTTGGATAAATGTGAATGTAAGCTCGAGATTCTTTGGGTACTGTAGGTCTAGTGCATAGATGTACCCAAATAACAGGAGAAATGAGATTTGTGGGACCACTCACAAGTATATCATCCTCCACAACAATAAAGATGCTCTCAGGGCTGAAGAGGGCCGCATCAGCAGTGTCATCTGTGACAACTGTCAGGAGAGCCACCGGAGTCTCAGTGAGGTCTGGACCATCTGCTGACTACAAAACACAAATAATACAAGAATGAGTTCAGCCCCTCATAGATACAAATCATGCTAATAAAAAAAAAATAAAACACTGAACAACATTCAAACACTTCCTTAAAGGCTACTGCAAATGAAAGTGATGTTAAATTCATAATGAGAAGAACACCGCATCTAAAACTTTGTTGGTGATTTTTATTACAGCCTTGAAATTATTTTCCAGGACTTTTCAGTCGCTACAGAGACAAGTTCCTACATTGTATGCTACTACATTCCCCAGTCCCCCTTATTCTTTAAAGGTGTTGTTTTCTACAGCTATAACTTGCATTTACCCAGATCTATATATATATATATATATATATATATATATATATATATATATATATATATATATTTAATAAATTTGTTCCTTTTTTATTAGTTATTCATACTTTATCCACTGCATCCATCTTTTATTCTTTTTCTATATTTTTTTTATTTTTTTTTTCTCTCTATTCCTCTCTTATCACTTCTCTCATATTTTATTCTCTGCATCCATCTGTTTCCATCTTTTTCATACCTATTTTAAACATTTTACATTATTTTGAATCTTTATTATAATCTTTATATTAATTATCCTCTTAATTTTTTAAAAATAATTTTTATCCTCTGTATACTTTCTAAAAATCTTTTTATCAATTTTATCTCTTTTTTTTAAATCCCATTTTCAATCTTTTTTTGTATTATTTTTATCCTTTTATTATCCTCTGTATTTTTTCTTTATCCTCTTTTAGGGCTGGGCGATATATCGATATAAAAAAATATATCAATATATTTCTTAATGTGATATGGAATTAGACTATATCGCATATATCGATATGAAAAAGATTCAGAAAAAGATTGGCCTATTTTATTTCACAGGCTATTTTTATTTAAGATATCATTTATTGTAATGTGCACTTTATGGAGCTTTGATTTTAGAAAAAGGTACTCCTGTTATACAGTATTTATGTTCACTTAAATAAACGGTTCCAATAAAACTACTTGTGACATGTCATATTTGGTTTTGACTTTGACTGAACATTTTCTCTCACTTTGCAATAAAAATATCAGGATATATATCATATATTGATATTCAGTCTAATTATATCGGGATATGACTTTTGGTCCCTATCGCCCAGCCCTATCCTCTTTTACCCTTTATTTCCTTTTTTAATCATTTTTCTCCTTTTATTATCCTTTTTATCCTTTTTTATCATTTTTTATCCTTTGCAAACTTTTTAAATATATTTATTTTTTTTTTATCATTTTTTAAAATGATAAAGGGATAGGAAAAAATTATGAAAGGATAATAATTTTCCAGGACAGCTTACCTTGACCTTTCTTGTCATTTTCCATGTTTCCCATGACTGGGAAATTGGTCAGTCATTTTCCAGGACTTACCTAACTCAGATCAGCTGTTCTGGAACTGAAAACTAAGAGTTTCCCTTCAAAGGGTAAGTCAACTCAGAGGTTAGGTTTAGGCTAAGAGTTTGTTGAACCTCTTTTCTGGAGTCCCCCTCTGGAATTGATAACTCACAGTTTCATCTCAGGGTTCACTCTGAGTTTTCACATAACCTGCTTTCTGGAATACCCCCCTGGTTCTCCTAGAGTTCTTTGAGTGATGTCATATGTTTAAGCTGACTGAACAGCTAGGCAAAAGGATTGATAGTGAGGCCAGTACACTTACATTACAGGTCCTGAAGAACTTGGAGGCATCTTCACGTAGGTACACAGGAAGTGCGCGAAGGACGAGGGCCCGTCTCATATTTACATCACGTTGTTCCTAGATAGACAAAAAATATCCATCACAATAGTTATGACACAAATGCAGAGCAAACACTTTTTTTAAAAAATTTAAGTGTTAAATAGTTCCATATTCTGATGGTGGTCATTGCTATAGATGGTAGATTCAATATTTTGGGTCACCATTCCCTCAGTAAAACACTGTTCAAAAAATTCATAACTTTCTTTTGTAAATACTTTAATAACTCACAAAGGAAAAACTGAAAATTGTAAATTAAATTTTATAAAAACTTCAAATTAAAGCTAATAAAGTATCTTTTTAAGGTACCTCTTTCTGATAGAATACATCTTGTCAAGATGTCTATCTCTGATGAGATGACAATGTTGTGTTTATGGCATAATCACTTAACCTCAGGGCAGAGTCAAGGCAATTCACATTCTGTCTTCTTACAGTTGCCTTCAAACAATCTGTTAATAATATGCATCATGCAAAGTTAAAAATTCACCTGAAGATCATAAATCCTCATGAGCTTGGTTAGCTGCTCTGCTATCTTGCCAGTCTTTGTGGCCTTGTCTCTGAACAAGGTGATGAGTTTAGGTGTGTGTCTGTCCAGCTCCTTATAGAATTGATTGCGCAGGTTAACGTTGTTGATTCGGTGGAACTCTGCAAACACCTGTACGTGAACAGAATTACACAGAAATGTACAAAGATGAATTAGGAAAAGAGATGTGAATGTATTTTAAGACGTTTTCAGTTGGCAGGTAGCAATACCAAGGGCAATTCTTTTAGGGATGAGTCGGAACCAAGGTCAAAATAAAAAGTTAATTGTCATTGTTTAATTTAAAACAGGCAGTATAATGTTATCTAAATAAAATTAAAATAATAAACCTCTGTATGCTTTGTTTACTTTGAGTATGAAAAATATGTCAGAGCATGATGTGTTTTTTTTTTTTTACCTGTGACTCCATAAGTAGGGCTGGCCATCTTTCCACAACGTCTTTCACCTGTGGAGCTACAAGAGCTCCAACGATTTCTTGGCGACGAAGGGCATAGGTTGTGTTCATGAGCTTGCCTATGACTAATTGGTTTCTCTCAGTCTTTTCGACTTCATGTATGATTTCTTCTCTCATTGTTTCTAGAGTGGCTGGGGTTTCATCCTTTGGTAGGTTGATGATGTAGTTGACCTCAGCTTTTCGAGCCTTCTTTATGTTTTGATGGGGGTGATCTTTGTCAGGGTTGTTTCGGCTCCGCTCCCCTGTGTTGATGGCTACTTCTGCAACCCCAGCTTTGGCCAGATTGTTACGGTAAGACGCAACCTTGTACCCTATGTGACGCTTCCATCCCAAACCCCCGTCTTCACCAGCTGTCATTCTGAGACATGGATGAGCTGTTATCAAAGCTTGAGCAGCCATTGCCAGTTCCTTTTCATGTGGGTATGGTATAAAACCATAGATAGTTTCTGCCATTTTTTTAAGGATTTCACTCTTCTGTGACCTCTTTAACTTCAGCAACTTTCCTGATTCTTTATAAACACGATTTCCTTCTTCTAGTATATGCTCCATTTCATAACCAAAACTGGGAACAACAAAGTAATCAGGCCAACTCCTCTGGCGCTCTATCGCAGGTACATGTGGGAGTATGTCTGTGTCAGAAGATGCAGTAGATGAGGAGTCACCTTCAGGTCTGATGACTCTTAATGTGCCCTTCTCTGGTAACTCCTGGATGTCCACAAGAAGACAAAGATCACCATCAAAGTCCGGATCCTCATAGTGCAGGCTAAAGTCCCCATCCAGTCTCGGCTTGAACCTCTCTTGCATTATTTCTTTCAGCTCTTCCACTGACTTTGGTCGCTCGAGTAGAGTAAGTTTCAGGGCAGTGTCTCGTGCAACATACACACGCAGCACATGCTTCTGGGCAGCAGCCATCTTTTGGTTCCTAAAAGACAAAAATACACTAATTTTAATGGAGAGTGAAGGTGACACACACAACATATACATGCACAGCTCCAAGAGAATGTTGCAGTCAGCTGTTTACCCACTTCAACAAATCTTCAGTGTAATAATATGAAACATTTGGGTGTCAAGAGCAATCTTCCATTTATGTTGTAAGCGCAGAGAGGTGTTTTGTCATTTAGCTTTGATGGGGTGTGAGTCTTTGGGAAAAGTTCGTAAGATCTCAGGTGTTCAATGTAGTGTGATGTGTGCTCTTGGCAAAGAAAGACAACACTACTGTTAACCAGGAAAACCTGTTCAATTCTACAGTAATTAAGCAGTCCCCCCTCTTGTCCGACAGACAAAAACATTCCTACATTATAATCAGTTCCATCAATGCAGACCTTTGATGTGCTGTAAATAACATTGCTTGCTGTTATTTGTTCAATGTATGTCTTGGCAACATTTGGAAGCACTGACACCAGGACAGAAGAGACATTTGATGTCTGCTGGTGAGGTTTGAAGAATCCTGAGGCACTGAGATGGTATGCTACCATGTATTGATGCCTGTCTGCAAGTGTTTTTAACACATTTTTAAAGTTTTGTGTGTCGTGAACAACTCTTTTGAAAAAACGGTGTCTCCCCTCAAACCTCATTGTCCACAAGTGTACAAGGGGCCCAAAACGGCGTACAAGGTCAGGATAGTGTTCAATGTAGTGATGCTTAGGACGGAGTTTGAAATCTGGAAAGGTTTCTTTCAGCATCTCTCTATGATCTTGTATTTTGGACTGTAAATACTGGATAGACTCCTCTGTGAATTCTGAGCACAGTGATAACTCTACTATCTCTTTTAAGTCCATTAGCACAGTCCATGCTCCATCTTCTTCAGGAACTGCATTCCCAATAATCAAAGGAAGCAGTCTAAGCTATGTGGCATTTTCATGGCCATTACCACCAATGCTTTTCTTTACAGCAAAGGTCTGTGGTATTTTATGAGGTTTGTCAAGCTTGTCTGTGTGCTGGTATGGAAATGAAAGCATTGTCTCGTTCAAATATTCAAGGGTGAAGTATTTGCGACGGATCATCTCTTCAATACACAGGGCGAGCTCTACGGGCACAATGCCCTCAAAAAGATTGTGGAGGGCATCAGGTGGAAAGCCAGTGACAGTATGAAAATGCTCTGGATGCTGGCTCAGGACACAATCTGCCAGAACACCATTCTGACTCTCCCCATGCATTACAGCATGCACATCAATATTATGGCTGTCTTTTGTCCTAAGACTGAACTCGCCACTTGCAACTTCATGAGTCTGAAGTTTAGCTTGTGTCGCTGTGCAGAATCTGCAAAAATATTCTGCTCTGAAAGACTTTGAAAAGCCTGCCAAATCATGGGCTGCAAGATTGTCAGACACCACACACATGACTGTTCCTTGAACTACCTTCCCAATAGACTCAATGAATACCCCATCTCGTTCAAGGGTACGGAGGTCTCTCAACAAAGGACCAAGTGCTTTTTCATAGCCAAAAGCCTGTATGTCAGCCACTTTACATAAAGCTGCAAGCTGAATCACATGCAGGGCTGAACGGTATTTACTGGGAAGATCAGCAATTATCCAGTATACTGAACAGATTTTGTGTATTTTGCGTGATGTGCCTAGTGGATTGGCTATTTCCAAATCATCAATGTACAAAATGAGTGTAATCTTTAACTCATCTGAAGACAAGAATGTGTTCTCTTTGAAGTACAAACCATCTTGGTGGCTTACATAATGACTGGTTTGTGCTACTTTTGTTTCTTTAATTTTGTCCAGAATATCTGTATGATTGAAGATTTTTTGTACCATCTCAAGAATGGGAACATACACTGCTGTGTGTCCTGGCTGTAGCAGATACTCCACAGGCTTTACCACAGGGTAATTATTTTCGATGAAGGTTTTCCTTCTCTTGGTTGAGGATAACTGCTTCCCCTTAGCTGTGGCACTGACAATAACATTACTGTCCATAACAGTACTGACAACCTCATTTAGAAGTGTTTCACTGACAGTGATGTCATGACTCTGTAGGACCTCTCTAATGTCATGTTTCAGTATCGGTTGGGACAAGGAAAATATCTGAGACAAATGTCCTACTATTTCCTGAGATGCCGTGTCCGATACACGAAGAATAGATTGCATTTTTAGGAATAATGATGCCAAGTTATGGTGTAACTGGGCTCTTAAAGTGTCTGTGTCACACTGAATGTTTACCTCACTGAGATCAAATGTGTCTGCAGACCCTGCACTGTGACTTTCAGCAGGTTCCCCAAGACTTTCTGCTGCAACTACAACTGGGGAACCATCATTGTCTGCCAATACAACACATTCACCAAAGTCTGAATCACCACCATGTTTTCTACTTTTGTGTGCATTAAATGCTGACTAGCTATTTGTTCTGTAATTACAGTTCTTGAATGGGCATGCTACCATCTCATGACTTCGTAAATGACTTCTCAAATGACTGAATAGAATTTCCTCAGAAAAGGGCTGCTTTAAGTTACACAAAGGACATGTAAAAAAACCACATGCTCCTTCAGTTGCATCTACTCTACACACATTATGAGATCTTGACAGATGAGCTTTCATCGCCTCGAATGATGGAAAAGTACAAATGCAACTGTCATAGAGACATGGCAGGGGGGACACTCTTGAATATTGGCTATACAGCACATTGTAGTGCCAAAATAATTGTCCCCGGGTATTTGCAGTTGCAGAACACAACTTGCACTTCCACTCCATTGGGCCACCCTGCAATTTAAAAATTTTCAGTTAAAGTCTAAACCAATTTTGGTTATTCAAAAATTGAATTTATACAAGTTAAAATGTGTTTAAAATTTTGATTGAGGGGGGAAATGTTTATGCCAACCAGTTGACAACACATCAGTAATTTGATTAAGTCTGTTCTGCTGAAAAAAATCTAAACATTGTAAATAAATCAGGTAATACACACTATCAGGCCAACTCACTAGTACACAATTTACAAAACTCACTTATTGGCACCTGTCTGATGGTGAAATGCTGACTCTCTGTAGCACTCTTTGTAGTCCGATATCTGTACATAACATGCACACAAAGATGATTTATTATTGTTCAAAAACATTTTTTAACTAATACAAAGATAAATTAAATTAAAACAGTGAATACACTGATAAAAGTTTCCAAATCTATCAAATCATAATTATAGTAAAACTGAAAATGTTAAAAGATGAGCAAGTTAGTTATTAACAAGCAAAGCATCAAACTTATAGAGCTGCTATTACTGTTGTTGATGTTTTTGTTTGTTTTTGACAAAGTATTAATTAAGGGTTCAAGTGATAAGTGATCTAACTATTATTTTTTTCTGTGGACCTCACAGTTGAGATAAAAACATTGAAAGAAATGGCACAAAAATAACTGTGGAAGCACTGAAAATAAAACCAACTGTTAATAACACTATTTCATAGTACATCCTACCTGAACTGTTGAAAGGATTTCGAGACGATCTTACAGCCACACACTTGAGCCTACGAAGAAACACAAACATGGGTCTGGTTAGCATCATAACACACTCACATTATGTTGTTTAGCATTGTTCGTTTCACGCTAGCACACACACAAACACAACTCGACAACGTAAAAAACTGAGTGTATAACACGGACACTTATTGAAATAAGTAGGCTATACTCACAGTACGCACGTGCATTACCAGCGAGCAGCGAAAACAACAACCGGTAGAAACCGGAAAACCCAGGAAACTCACTGATAACCTTACACCGTTGTAAAAATGAATTAACGTCACATTCAACAACTTCTTAAGTTAAAATTACTTGGATTTGTAAATCATTTACAACAAATATTCACTGTGTACGTTGTACAAATGCATTCTCAGTTACAAATTTAAGACTGTTTATCGAAATTCAATTTAAAAAAAAAAAAATGTTACTTACCAAATCAGGGCTGATGATAAGACGGCGCTTAAGAAGAGGAGGGCAACAACGCTACTGAAAATTGTGGTTGTTTGAAGCGGGGGGGATAACGTGATATATGATAAAGTGAGCATTGCAAACAAATATAGAGAAATTAAACGGTGTTCCACATCCACACGGGCTGACCAAAACTTCCCCGCATCAAGGCAAATTCAAAATGCCGGACTCTGTTTACCTGAGGTCGAGATAAGACACACCCATCAAAACGTCATGACGTTGATAACGTCGTGACACTTCTGTATTGTTCCTAAATTTTTTGAGCGTTCCACACAAATTAGATATAAAATATTGAGCCCTATTCAATTAAAGTGGCATAAATCTCTACAGAGCTCAACATTTTATAGTTTGGTCAACTGCATAACGACATTTGACCGTTATGGCCTCATTAGTTATGAGCCAGTACAGCTGTTTGGGATTACAGTGTATCAAAATCATCCCATGCTAAATGAATGATAGCACCACATAAAAAGCTTGTCTGATTGCAAAAGACCATCCGTGATACGGACATTTGCTGCTGATGCTGCACATCACACCTCTGATGTTGGCAACATAATATGTCGTGTGTGGATTAAATACACATGTAATGTTTCTAAAATGCAGAAATAACACTGAAGCATGACGTTACATGGAATTTAAGGAAGCAGTGCCAGTGCCTTTAAAATTGTACTGAAGTACTGCACTTGCATAAATGAACTTTGTTACACTCCATCATTAGATGTTGCTTATTCATAAGTCAGAGCCTGCAGTTCAGAGGTTGTGCCATAGAGCTCATCACATTTCTTCCAGTCATTAAAATTAACTCAAGTAACAGCTAGCAAACAAATTTCATGAAAATCGGTTCAGGATTAAATGAGTTACAGTTGATCTTGTCGAGAAATCTACATCTTTCACCACACATCTTTGCATCTTTGGTGCATCTGGAGCTAATTTATTTTCTCTTATCAGAAAATTCAGACCAAAAGTTAGAGAAATTTAGAATTTTGCTGCAATTGTCCCAATTTGTGATTTATAAATACTGGTAAAATAACTGAAAAACAAATACAGAAAATTCCATCATATTAACATGGTACATTGGGCTGTATATTTACAGGCATTTCTTACACAATTCTTATTAGTTTAACTTGCAAACAAACAATCTCACTGCAGCCGTTGGTTATAGGTCTTCTTTGAAGGGTTAATGCAAGGTGTGTGTGTGTGTGTGTGTGGGGGGGGGGGGTCTGTGTTTCTTTATGTGAATAAATTAGAGCCCCAGTAAATGAACTAATGGCCAGTCTATCTGCAAACGCCCTTAAATAACCTCTGTTGTTTACTGAGTGAGCAGGCTGACTCCAGACCTCAGTGAAGGTGAAAGGGCCCAACATGTTTGGCTTCTGAAGGCCAATATGCATTCATTATGGATGGCAGCAGCCAGTAGCCTGCATCAGTGTTTGACTGAGCCTCCTGGGACATTGATTGTATACTAAAAAGAAGAGGAAAAGTACTGAAAATATCTCATTAGAATCAATGTGTTGTGGGATTCCCGCATCCACAGCGATATCGATCAAAGCTACAATAAATATGTAATCAAACAGGCCGCTTTTAATCCATTATGTTCCTGCGGCCTGCAGAAACAGACGCGTCGATATGTGAATTTTAATTTGATTTAATTTAAAGCCGACATCAATAAAGCTGGAGGGAGCAAATGCAAACAGATAAACGGAAAACAGAGGAGGTGAAGCAAAAACAAACGACAGGGAGGTGAGCGGGGAGGAGATGAAGGAGGATGTGGAGCAGGTGTGAGGGCCGCAACAGTCGGCACTTTAGATACCTCCGAGACATCACTAGCTTCATCAACGCTACAAATGTTAAATCTGCTGAGCGTGAAGGCCGGGGCCGAGGAGGATCGATGGAGGCCGGCCCCTGTCGCACATGAGTGACTCCTTTTTTGCCTGTAGTGAGTTGCCCAGGGGCCCCTGAGCACTGCCGCCATCCAGGTCAAACAGCAGCCTCTGGCAGGTGGGCCCCGAGATGGAGAGAGGAGAGGAGAGGAGAGGAGACACAGAGAAAGAAAGGAGAGGATAGGAGGAAGAAAGGATAATGAAAGGAAAGGAAGGGAGGGGACAAGAGGAGAACAAAGAAAAAGAAAAAAACTATGAGGAGAGAAAAGTAGGAGAGAAGCGAGCAAAAGTGAAAGAAAGGAAATGAGAGGAGGAGAGGAGAGAAGAAAGAATTGAGAGAAGGAGAAAGAAGGAAGAGAGGAGAAGTTAAAGACGGAAGAGGAGACAAGAAGACACAAGAGGAATGATAAAATGGGGAAAGGGAGAAGGAGATGAGAGGGGGAAATTGAAGAAAATTGAAAAAAAAATTAAAAGAAGGATAAGTAACAAAAGAAAAGAAAGGTATAAGAGAGGGATAAAGATGGAAATGAAAAGAAAGGAGGAATGGAAAGAGGAGGAGAGGGGGATGATAAAACTGGGGAAACAATGAGAGGAGAAAAAAACAAAAAGGGGAGGGAAAAGGGAAATTGAATGGGGGAGTAGAGAAGGAAAGCTAAGCAACAAAAAGGAAGGGAAAGATGAAAGAAGATGGGAGAAAAACTGGAAAGGAAAGAAGTGAATGTGGGAGATGTTGAGGAGGGAGGCTGAACCTTTGTGTCTGTAGACAGTTCAGAGCTGTGCTGGTCCGCTCAGTCCACACACACACACTCACACACACACATGCATGCACAGACCCTCAGATTTCACGTGTGAAGGAGCGTGGTGATGTGTCAGCAGTGAACAGTGACCCTGGTGAGGTGCCAGGCGATTCCAGTGCTGATCAGACGCTTTCAAACACATATTTATTTCCCTCCTCTGGAGATTCTCAGCTGTCTGACAAACCAGCACGTTGGGGGGAGACCAGAATCATTGGCTCCATTTACACAGCTGGGACACAGCCAGTTATTCCACACATTTCCCAGAATACTCCACAACAGAGCCCAGGAACAGGATTATCAATCAAACAATGAGCTATACGAGCAAACAGCAGCAGGCTGAAAACAGCAAGCTCTGTTGTACTGTGTCTGCCTAAAGGAGACGTGTCCGCCGGTCTGTGATTCCTGATACGGACCGTCTGCCATGCTGCTCATGCAGGTTCCACTTTAGATTTTGACAAGTTGCAGCAGGAAAAGAACAGGTGTTAATAACAAGACTAATGATGGCTGAATATATGCATTCAAATTCATATTTTATCTACATGAAGTAAACTTACTTGGGTAACCAAATTGACCTGGCCCAGAATTGTCCTGAAATCAGCATGCCAGAAGAAATGAGTTAGGCCGCATCTGGTCACCCAACTCGGCTAAGACATGGCATAAATGACGCCCAGAATTGGGCCAAATAAACTGGCCTGATTCCAGCTGCCGACAATGGTCCATTATCTAAAAATGATCTGGCCCAACATTGACCCAAAGTCGGCACAGTGGAAGAAATAAGTCAGGCTGCATCTGGTCGCCGTGCTCATCTGAGATTTGGCGTGAATGATGCCGCGGAATCGGGCCAAATAATCTGAGCCAATTCCGGCTGCTGATACTGCTGTTACTGCATACATAAGCATTTCTGTTAATGCATTTTCATTTTCAGATTTGCTTTTTCATTTTAGTACTGATCAGTAAATGCTTCCACACACCCGGGCCCATGCCCGAGGCATCTGTGCTCATGTACTTGTTGAGGCCTAGCCCTCGCGGCTCCTGACATTGGCGATGGCAGGGTGTGGGCCCAACATCCATTTTGGTCTACCTCAGTGGTTCAGAGGTAGAGCGGGTCATCAGCTAATCGGACGGTTGGTGGTTTGATCCCCGGCTCCTCCGGTCAACATGTCAAGGTATCCTTGGGCAAGTTACTGAACCTCAAATTGCTCCTGATGCTGCGCCATCAGAGTGCTAGTGTGTGTGAATAGTTACTGACTAGCAGGTAGCACTGTGTAAGGTGGCCTCGGACACCAGTGTGTAAATGTGTGTGAATGGGAGAATGTAACATGTAGCATACAAAGCAATTTGAGCTGTTGCAAGATTAGAAAAGCGCTATACAAGTGCAGTCCACTTTACTACAGCCTTGAAATGACACACACTCTTCAGTCAATAGGTGTGTGTGACTATACACAATGTCCTGTGACTGCATCACATCCTGATGTGATGAGACTATTGTCAGCGACAGAGCCAGTCTCCCTCCTCCATGATGGATCCCTCTCTGCATGATTGTTAACATCCGTACGCAGTGACAACTCCAGAGAGGAGCTGTTTGCTCTTTAATTGTGAGCGACTGACAACAAAACCTGACATTTACTATTGACATTTCAAATAGATGAAACATTTCCTGCTATCACACTCCTGTAGCGTTGCTGCAGAAATCCCGAATATTACCTTACAGGGAAAAAAAATACACAGCCCAAACAAAGTGGAGTCATGAATTCAAGAATATAATGGTGCTAAAATGTTTGGCACTGGCAAAAGGTCAATTTATGAAAGCTGTTGATTTTTTTTTTTTTTTTTTGTCTATACAATATTGAATAGTCTTATTCCAGCCACAGTACATTTGTATGTGAAATGAGATGTTAATGCTGCAGCATATAGTGATATTTTGCACAGGCAGGTGCCTCCAACTGTGCATCCAGTTTGCTGTGGCACAGAACCCAGACCTCAGCCCCACCCAACTCCTTTGGGATAACCTGGAATGCCTCGCCTGCTGGCAACAGAAAATGGTTTTAGAAGTACTGAGTGACATAGAAATGATTGAATTGCAAATTGAATTATTCTGGATTGCCAGTACGAAATTCCTTGGTTGATGCTATCATTTGTTATTCAATCAGTCGTGGCTGATTTAATAGTTTCAAATTGTGTTTTATTTGCACTTCGCTCAAGAGTCCAATATGTGGGGTAGCAGAAGTCAACCTGTTCTCACTGGTCACTTAGTGTCGCTCTGTCAGTGGTTTCGACATAAGAGCGTGATGCCAAAAGTCACCTCCTGCATCCAACTGAAATGCATCTGGATGGCATCAGATGAGAACGCGCTTGGACAAAACTGGTTGTTGTTGTGCAGACAGATGGAAGATAGCTGACAGGTCCGCATGCAACGCGCATGTGCGTATGGAACCGGACAGCGTCAGGTATTGATGCTAACCCCGTAATATAAGGAGCACGAGTGCACTTACAGGGCACCTAGATGGGACCAACAGACAACAGACTTTTCTGAGTTTGCTTCCTGTGAGGATGTGTGTGTGTGTGTGTTTTCTACACCTTACCATGTGCCTCTTTTGCCTAAACCATCTGTGCCTTTGCCTCCCAAACATTGTGATAGTCTGTGCTGTTGTATAAACATAAGGACTGTGTTGCTCTCTGCATGCTGTCACATCACAGCAACAAGCTGCATCATCCCATCATGACGTCATCTCACCATGTGCATTTGTTGACATCACAGTGCCAGCATTCTCGAGTGTCAACAGCTGATGCAGAGGGATACCTAAAACGTCATAAGTAGACGCGAAGGGTCACTGACAGAGTGGCACAATGTGACGAGTTAAGAGTGACGATGTGTTGTAGTGGTAGTTGTTGTTGTCCATCCAAATCTGATGATAACGTCCACTTCTTAAACTTGAAGTTCTTTAATAGCTTAACAGCCCAATCCTGGCCCCACAAGCCCATTTTGTAGGTGGGGCATGTATATACGGAGGTGGTGGCAGCTATGGCTGCATTTCTTATGCCTGTCTACTGCTTGCATGATGGAGACAACAGGGAGGATCACAGATAAACCGACAAGAAACAAAGGAAGCCAGGTATGTATATATACACAGGGAACTAATCAGGAGAATGAGGCACAGTTCGGGGAGGTGTACACAGGAAAAAGGAGGGGAACACAGGGACTGCTAATGTTGAAGGTGTGGCAGGGGACACAAGGGTGGAGCAGACAAGACTAAAACACAACAGGTGTGCAGGACAGAGTCTGAAGTTCGCAGTGATGGAAATTCAATACCTAGGTAAAAGCGCTGATTTTAGTGTCTTAACCAGCAAGATGCAATGATGCACCATGACTAAATAACATACATCTCTACCCAATCAGCACTCAGAACATAGTTTTAAATGAGTTTGCACAAAGTTTGAAAGAGAAACTGAAAAAATAAAATAAAAAGAAATAAAAACTAAAAACAAAAACACTGTAATAATGTCATTGACTGTCATTGTCATGCTGCTGTATCCTGTTTAATGTCCATGATGTAACAATAATATGTTGATCACATATATTGTAGGTAGTCAATGTTTTCCTGCCCACACACTTAGTTAAACTTTCCACATTTTGGCTGTATGGTGTATGTGGTTAAGACTAAATATATGAACTGCTGCACTGTGACTGTGGAAATGGCCCCAGAATGCTACGGGGCGTATCATATTCCATTTTCACTTGTCCGTGTTATCTTATTGTAAGTGTGATCAATAGCAAAGCTAATAAAAGTGAGCGCCTCTCTCCCTCCTGCAGCCTGTGTTTTTCCTTTCAATAGTCCTGATTGTGCTATCACAGTCTAAAAAAAGCCCAGCACAAACTCTCCGCCTTTGACACCCAAAGATGCCAAATAACACCACAGCGTATCAGTAGGTGATCAAGTGTGTGCAATCATTTGGGAAATATGAAAAAAATTAAAATAAAAAAAAAATTAAATAAAAAAAAATAATCAGCTTTTCAGTTTGCATATCTCTGAGAGATTGTGCTGAGCTTTTATATATATATCACGTAAATGCCACATCAGATTTTCACACTTAAATATAGGAGCGCATCAGGGGTGGGAAGCCTGTGGCATTTTCAAAGTGTCCCATTTAGCAAATGAGAAAGCATCCAGCAGAAATCTAATTCACACCTCAGGAACAGACTGCAGCTGCACATGATCCACAGGATCTTACTGATAAAGTCTTGCTGCAGTGCACACTCCCGGGCTAAGTTTCAGAGCAGTGTGATGTTTCATGTGCTCTGTAAAGTTTTATCTTCATAGTTTGACGATTGTTTTGACTATTCAAAGGTCTCTAATGAAGGATCTTTGAAGCATAATTCTAACCATGCAACCCACATTTTACACTTGTTTCTTTTAAAGAAACAGGTTTAGTGTCATACTTAACCCCGTTCCAACCAGGTTTCGAACCGGGGACCCTCTTGCTGTGAGGCAACAGTGCTAAGTCTGTGTACACAAAATTGCTACTCTCAGACTGTTAAGTGCAAAACCTGCATAACTGAAACTCATTCAAACTGACAGTTTTGATCCCACATCCATCAAAGTATAAAAACATGCATAGTGTTATTTCTGGGTGTCATTCTGGGCTTTTGCCTGGAATTTGTCATTTTCACTATTTTCCACCTGATGAAGTTATTTTTTAACCATATTTGGCATATGGAGAAAATACATGCTGTTTCCACTAGGTGCACTGTCACAATCATTGTTGCTTCATTGGCATATCCCAGGCTGTGATCATCAAAAACATAGTGGCATCATGACAAAACCTGGCATTTAAAGGTTTAAATTTCTTAATGAGTATTTGACATTTATGATTAGGTCTGATGTTAATTTAAAAAAAAATCATTAAAAGGTATTAATGTAAAGTATTAATCCAAAGGAAAAAAAAAATCTACTTTGCATGTCGTACATCGAAACCAGTAATTCATTTTTTCTTATCTAAAAACATTGTGGCATCATTACAAACAAATGTAGTAATATTTGACATTTATGATTAGGACTGATATTGGTTAAAACATACATAAACTCATGACACAGACATGCATGTAGGATATGTGGTTTCTGGTTCCCATTTTTTATGATCAATGTTGGGTCTTTTGGGACTTAAACCATCTGATGCATTATTCTTATCAACAGAATGTGACATGATTAAAGAAAAAAAAAAAAGTGGAGCTCATGGATATGGTATAAATTATGAAATTATGTGCTTTGTTTAAATATAATATTGACAATAAACTGTCATGCAAGCCAACATACATAAACTTATATGAAGATGTTTATGTCCTAAAAAAAACTGAGCTTAAAATTACTCACAAAGTGTAGCAGATTGCTATCTTGTAACTTGCTAAAAATGTCTCCAAAATACCAAAAGATTAAATTGCTAATTAAGGCAAGTGACATTTAAGTCCACTGACCTTACAAAGTCAGCACTAGAAAACTCAATTTATACTCAAAACATGTTGAACTCTATTTAGAATCCAAATATAAGAGTTGAACAGTTACTTAGGAATAGAGAATTTGCAGTGAGATGCTATAAGCATGCATCCGTGTGCTGTTGATGGTGTCCACTAAAAATAACATAGAGGCAAAATGGAAGCAGCACGAAATACAGAGAAAAATAAATAAATGAAAAAAGCATGTATGCTGGATAAGAGAGAGAGAGAGAGAGAGAGAGAGAAAGAGAAGGATGCTTTTGCTCTAGAGGTAGAAAACCACTTCCTGATAACAAACTCCCACTATTACAGCTAAACAGGGCACTAAAATATGTCTCTGAAAAAGATTTTAGGAGAGAAACAGGCAGTGCAGTAACATTATCTTGGTTTATATTCAGTCAGCACTGTCCAGTTTTACTATCTGATCGAGCTCATCATCCCAATCAGACAGTCCAAAAGAGACAGAGAAAGAAAGTGGGGCAGGTCTGTCTCATAATGCACTTCTATTTGTGTCCGTGCCTAATATGAACATTTGTGTCCCACTGCTGAGTTATTATGGGCTGTGGGGAAACGGGTGGGTTTGATACTGATTATGTGGGGAAAGGTTTAGCACAATTACGTTTAAATTAATAAGGAAGCTGGTTAATAAAAATTCAGTGACTTATCGAGAAGGGGTGGGGAATAAATAAGTTCCTACTTCCCATTCCTTTTCAAATATGTAAACCAAATCATCATGTGTTTCATCATTTCTTTTGCTTTATGTTTTTCATTGTTTGCATTATTTTTTTTGTCTTTTCTTTTTTTTTACATGTTTGAAATAAATCAAATCAAAAATCAAATCTTTAAAAAATATATTTTCCAAATCTTTTCAAATATTTTACATCATCCAACAAGGTTTTGCTGGGGGATGTGTAAGTTTCACAGTTCATCTTCGCATACGACCCACATTGTTTTGAGACAAAGCTGGTTAAAAATTGGCAAAGTATCCATTTAAGAGCAAACAGCATCAGGAAGAAATTAAAATAAGAAAGGATCACACATCAGGGAGGCTTATTACTCAAATATGATTCATTAAACAGTAGAAGAAGGTCTGTTTTTATTAGTATTATTAAAACCAAAATAAATGGTGAGGTTTCTCTGGTCGAGGTAAATAAACATACCCTTGCCATCTAAGGCATGAATATGTATATTGCAGACATATTTATGCATGTACAAATGTTTTCTACATATACACACTTGCATATTTGCATGTGTATACATGCATACGCGCGTGTGTGTGTGTGTGTGTGTTTGCTTGTGTGTTCACATGTCCTACATCAACATTGTTTGGGTGTCTTTCAGTCTTTAAGCAGTCATGGGTAAATCTATGAATGTGAAATGAAAATGATTTTGTATGAATGTATTCATAATACAATGTTTCTTAAAATGAATTCCCGCAGTGTGCACAAATGAACAGCTGTGTATGCATGTTATTATATTCCAAGTGAAACATTGTTTTGAAAAAGTTTCAAAAAATAATTATACAATATTGTCACTTGATTTTTTTTTTTTTTTAATTTTTTGCAGTATAAGCTTCCTTTGTGTCACAGTGGCGCAGTGACAGTTTGTTATGCTCACGTTATGGTACTAAAGACTGATGCATTCTGGTATGAAGACGAGAGTGTGGTGGCCGGAGCTGAAAAGACCTGCAGGAATATTTCCACTGTCCCATGCTCGGATTCTGCCCTCTCCCCCTCCTCAGCTCTCATCCTGTCTCTCCCTCTGTCCCTTACAGCCTGTTTTTTTGGAGCCATGGGACATCGGTGTGTCGGTAATTAATGAACTGCCTTCAGACAGTTTAGTCACTGCAAAGAGCAGGAGCAAATGTTTCGGACAGTGCACAAGGGAGCTGGAACCGAAGGCTAGGAGCCAAGGCCATGTGAGAGAGAGAGAGAGAGAGAGAGAGATGCAATGCAAGAACAGTGCAGAACATCTTGAGCATCATCGACTTGTATCATGCAGTCACTGTGACAGCCTTGAGCCCACTGACAAGCTCTTTGTTTTCCATGTGTTAATCAATAAAACGCAGCAGCTCCAACTTATTGTACCTTTCCATTTGAGCCTTAAATGTGCCACTCATAATTTATGCTATTTAAAATTACAAAATGTAGAATTGCACTTATGGAAATGTTCCCATTATGTTGTGCTATAATCAAAATGTCATTTTACAAGCATCGCTGCTCTATTGATTGAAAATATTGTCGGCATCCAAACAGTGAGACATTTTTAACAAGAGTGAAAAAAATGTGTTTTCTTAATGCGACGTGTTTAAAGTGATTTGAAGTGGCTGAATGGCCCGTTTCCTTTTCCATTATGAAAAATCAAAGTGGCCCTGACCGATGTGATTTTATTCACTCTGGTTTTAGGTTAGATGATTTCAGCTGACCTCTATCTTCATGTCCCATTCATGCCGAAATGCTTCTTCAGCAGCAAGCTCTTGATCATTATCATCCCCCTTCACACCGTTCTGACCAGTATGCATCAGCTGCAGAGTGCTGAACTGAATCTGATACGTTCAGCACTGCCAATAAACACTGTCATCTCATTACTAAATGAGAAATGAGGGAAAGATAGCCGCAGTAGCCTGAGCCTTTGTGACACACCTCAGTCTGCTTCTCTATAATTTTGGCTTTCTACAGTGTTCTGTGCCCTAATTCAATGCTAATTATTGAATTTTTGAAGTTGCAGCTTTTTATTGCCATTTGGAGAGCATTTTTCCCCCCAGATTTTTAAATAGTTTGACCCTCGCCATGCAGCAAGCCAAGATCTCTTTGCTTTATGACACTATTCAGTGTCAAAACTGAATTGCTGACTCATTTTGACAAAAAAATGGACACCCTTCAAGCTGGTCTGAACAACATCCAAGGAGCTTTATCAACTCTGAATGATCATGTAACCAAGCTCGAACACCGGCTCAGATCTACTGAAGACAACATCGCTGAGCTGATGAAGCGTGTGGAAGCTCTGAAAAAAGAAAATGCATACCTGAAAGAAAAAGCTGATGATGCTGAGAACAGAAGCCGTTCCTCGAACCTCCGCTTCATTAATATCCCCAAACGACATGAAGGAAAGGACATGATTTGCGTTCATCAATGACTTAATTTCGCTACGCCTAGGCAAGGACAACTTCCCCATAGCACCTGTCATTAAAAGGGCTCATCGCTCTCCAACCTTCACCACCAGCAACAGGTCAACTCCTCCCCAATCCTGGTAAAGTTTCTACACTTCCAAGACAAGTTGAAGATTTTATGCTTGGCGAAAGAGAGAGGAGATCTCACATACATGGGTGCCCGGGTCCATGTATTCCTAGACTTCAGTGCCGCCCTCATCCACAAACGGCGTCAATTTGATTCTGTTAAAAAGAAACTTCTTGCTGCCGACTTCAAATATTCGCTGCTGTATCCTGGTACACTGAGAGTGATAGTGGAGGGGAAACTGACCTCTCCCTCTTTTCCTCTCCATGTTAGGGTTGTGTGTAAACCTACTCCTCCTATTTTCACTTATTTAACTCACTGTATTTTCCACTAGCTTCGCCAAGTGACTAATACTGTCTATAGTATCCCTGCAATCTCAGTTTTGCCACTTTTCATTCAGTTACTACTGCAGAAACACTTTTCTGAACTTTTTTTTGCCTGCTGTGGAGAGCACTACGGCACTAAGGTTCTGCTGACGTCATGTGTCACAGTCAACCCGCTGCAGACCACTGTCGTTAACCTGATCCAGGACACTTTTTGTTCATGAACTGAACTTTACCTGTCCTTATCCTTGACTTTGCATCATATATTTTGTTTGACTATGGTTTATTAATGTGCATTGTATGCACTCTGTAGATTTTTTGTTGTCTGGCTGTCTATGCTATGATGGCCCTTTTCTTTAGTAAATATTAATTTCTCATGCAGCCTGAGCTAGTGGCTACTTGTCCTCTGTTGGTTAATCTGCCTCTGTTTCTTTTCTATTTTTCTTTTTACTTTGTTTATGTATGTGAGTGTCAGTCCATCCATCTTCCTGTTCGTCTGTTTATGTGTGTGTGTTTGTCTTGTCTGTTTCCACCCATTTCGCATACCCCCACTCTGTATATAAGGTACAATTGATCTTATAAAAGGTTTAAAGATCATTCATCTTAATCTGTAGAGCCTTGCACCAAAATTTGATCTTATCAGGACCTGGGTCAAAATCCATAAGCCAAATATTATTACTCTTTCTGAAACGTGGCTGCATGATGGAAATCTAGATAATGAGTTAAAGAAACACAACTTTGTTTTTTATAGAGCTGACAGGGGCTCCAAAAGAGGCGGTGTGGCAACTTGTGTTCCTTCTCATCTTAACTCAAAATGTATCACTCCTAATGTCGAACCAGTTAATTTTTAATGTCTTTTTACCAGTATTCTCTTTCATGAAAACAAAATATTACCTATTGGTGATATATACAGACCTCCCTCAGCCCCAGAGACTCTACCAAGAGTATTTTGTCAACTATCAACTCTCTTGAGAAACATAATGAGTTGATTATTTTGGGTGATTTTATAGCATCTGGCTTAGCCATTCCACTACATATGATAGGCATTTATTTCACGGTGCAAATCTCAACCAGTTAATAAATAAACTGACTAGAGTTGATCCTCGGTCTTCATCTTTATTAGACTGGATACTTGTTACAAATCGTGAAAGAATAATCAAAACTGGTATAATGTCTGACTGCTTTAGTAATCATTATGTTATATATTGTGTTTGGAAAATTTAAATTCCTCGACCCCCCCTAAATACATTGAATTTAGGCAGTGCAAAAAGATGAACTTAGACTTCTTCATATATGATCTGATCAATATTAACTGGGACAGATTACAATTAATTCCCTATGTTGATGATGCTTGGGACTTCTTCTGTTGCAAAGTGGCTAATTTAACCATTAGAGTTAAAGGTGCACACATACCCTGGATAAACTCCCATTTTATAAACCTCTACAAGGAGAGGGGTATGGCTCGGGCAAGATATCGCTCATCCAAACAACCCAATGACTGGGAAATATATAGACTTTTAAGGAACCAATGCAAAACATAATCAAGGGATGCTAAATCTGCTAAAGATATCCACAACCTTCGACAACTTTTGAGTCACCTGAATGATTTTCTTAACAAAAGCAGCAAAAGCTGCTATCAGCTTCATATCAACAACAATACTATTTCTGATCCTTCTCTTATCTCTAATGCTTTTAATGAGCACTTCTCATCCGTCTCTTCGAACACTGCATATTACCCCTTATGCTATGGCTGAAGCTGTTATTCCCCCTTATCTAAATAGCTTGCTTTCTTTCAGGAAAATTACACCTCTTGACGTGTATAATGCTATCTGTGAGTTGACATAGAACTGTAGTGCTGGTTTAGATAGTTTGGAAGCTAAATTTGTGAAACTTGCTGCTCACATACTGATGTATCCTTTGGCTGATTTATTTAATCTCTCCCTGTCCACACATTGTATTCCCTCCATATGGAAATGTGCTTGAGTTGTTCCTCTTTTCAAAGGTGGAGACCCAACAGACGTAAATAATTATAGACCAATTTCTATAATCTCTGTCATTGCAAAAGTCTTTGAAAAACTTTCGTCAATTATTTCATTACGTCACTCAAGCTAACATTTTATCCCCAGGCTTTCGGCCGAATTTCTCCACAACTACAGCTCTTCTTAAATTCACAAATGACTTGTTTTCAGCGTTTGACACTGGCCATCTCATAGGTGCAATTTTCATTGATCTTTCAAAAGCCTCCTACATAGTTGACCATTATCTTCTGCTTGACAAATTCCATCATATTGGTCTGAATCAGAATGCTGTCCACTGTTTCAACTCTTATCTTCACAATAGGCATCAATATGTCAATGGTTGCCAGTTTAGTCGAATGTTAGTTGATACAGGTATTCCACAAGGTTCTATATTAGGTCCACTTCTTTTCTCCATTTTTATTAATGACAGGTTGTGCTCAACCTGTCATGTTCATCTTTATGATGATGATACTGTTATCATTATCATTCCAATCCTAATATATCACAAATCCAGTATAACTTGCAACATGATTTTAATACTGTCCAACACTGGTTCAATAATAACAGGCTTCTTCTTAATATGAAAAAAAAAAATCATGTTCTATGGTGTTTGGTACAAAACATGGTTATCACACTCACCTGGGTTGCTTTATTAATTGCTGCATTGATTCTTGACTACATTTGTCAAAGAATTTATGGCTGTCTGGGTTCTCTCTACTGTTCAATCAATTGTTTTTTCCTTTCAAGTCAGGAAAAGAATTGTTTCACAACTGTTACTTCCCATACTCGATTATACTGATATTGTATACCAAAACACCACTGACTCTATCCTCAAACCTCTCAATATTTTAAGTAACTCCTTATGCAGATTTATCTTGAGATGTCCATTCAGAACTCACCACTGCCTCGTGTACGAGGCCCTCAATTGGCTTCATCCTAAATCTAGGCGTCAGTTTCACTGGGTCTAATTTCTTTTTAAATGTATCCACTTGCATGTTCCACCATATTTAGAACAGCTCCTGTTCCATTATACACCTCCATATCCTCTTAGACTTATGACTAATCCTTTTTCATAGTCCCTAAAATCCATAAAGAAACAGGTTGCAGGTCATTCAAGTGCAAAGCCCCATCTGATTGGAATAATCTTCCTTTCTCTTTAAAGTCCATCACCTTTTTTTTTTATCTTTAGATCAAATTTATTTTCCCACTTAAAAACAAGCTATTCATGTTTTTTGATATTGTTTCTGTGTTTTATTTGTTGTATTACTTTATTCTTTGCTGTGACATTCTGTTGCGCCTGATGATGTGATGTTGTATTGCAGTCAGATTATGTGTATGTGTTGTGAGCACTAATTTTGTGAGCTGGTGATGGGGGGGGTGGGTGGGATTGTGGGGGCTGTGGAAGAGGTAGAGCAGTGTGTTTTGTGTTTGTTCTGTATTATTGTAATGCATGTTTAGTGTTATATATTTTATTTTATTTTATTTATTTATTTATTTATTTTTTTGTATTTATGTTGTGTTTGGACCCCCTTGAAAACAAGATGCTGCATCTCAATTTGCAATTTGGGGGCACACGGGCGGGTTCGCTTGAGAAGGCCAAACGGAACCAGTCGCGCCAGGTGAAGATGTAACGGAAGTCTGGTCTGTTTTGTTTGTTTTGCCTACACCTTACCATGTGCCTCTTTTGCCTTATCCTTATCTCTGTGACTGTCCGCCTTGGTTGCCATGTGATCATGTTGTGTGAACATCAGGATGTGCTGCGTCATCCCACCATGTGCATTTGTTGAAATCACAGTAAAGGCATTCT
The DNA here is from genome assembly GCF_008729295.1 of Plectropomus leopardus. NCBI lineage: Eukaryota > Metazoa > Chordata > Actinopteri > Perciformes > Serranidae > Plectropomus > Plectropomus leopardus. Next base: position 3,311,794 of record NC_056471.1, on the reverse strand, counting down.
AGAGCGTAAACAGCTGACATGGATACCTAAAAATCATAACTAGATACCAAAGGTCACTGACAGAGCGGCACCATGTGGTAAGCTGGGATAACAATGTGTTGAAAAGGAACGTTCCCGCTCCTTATTACCTGATTACCAGCAGCGTTTTTACCCTGATGCCATCCAGAGGTGTATCATACAGCTGTTACAGACTCCTTCTGGCTGCGTTCTCAACTGACTTAGATGCCGTCTAGTGGCATATCATAAAACAGCAAAAGATGGATTTTTGCGTCAGTATCTTTATTCTACTTGAGTCCAGTTTGTGAATGAATCCATGCATTACTTCATAACCATGGTGGCACAGATTGAGCATATCTTCACCTATGTCCTTTGTGTAAATTTGCCATACTGTTAACAGTAACACCTTTTAATTTTTAAAATATTTAGGGACACACAGCCTATAAGCTTATCAAGGCACTTCACTGCATGCACCAAAATAAACTATGGCAACAGAAGCTCCATTCAGACATTAACAGTAAAGTGTTTTTAAACTGAAAACTAAAGACCTGACAAAGAATAGCATCCAAACATTTAATTGTTATTGCTTTGTTTTTTAAAGAAATCATCTCTCAGTCTTCAAAATGTAGAGACACGTGTGCAGATAGCGGGTGGTGTGCAAATGTTTCATGTTTGTGCATTTAATGGAGACACAAAATAATAGAGGTTCCTGCTGTGCCCAGATGAGTATATACAGTCAGATCAGCGCTTCCATGCAGTGATATTAATTTCCGGTCCAAAGCCAAGTTTATAAAAAACATTAGCAATATATAAAGACAGTGCAGTAACCGGGGCAACACTTCCAACAGCTCACAAAGGATGCTTGAAATAAATGTAAAACTGGATGCTTAAATACTTTGGTGCCAGGATCAGACCAAATTTACCATTCATCAACTAGCTCCTCATAGACAAAAACAGCATTATCAATTTATTCTTCTCATAAACCTTTTCTGTGTGCTGGCAATAAAAAGAGAGATTTAATACAAATGTTCAGAGACAATGTCACCAAAGGTTTTTAAGCAGCCTCATTGCAAGATAATTAGTTCCTGATTAAACACAACCACAGACTGTCCATGTATTTGGTGTCTCAAAAGCCAATATGTACTGGTTAGGGATGGCAGAAGCATATTTGTCCTGCCATTCAGTGACATCTCCTATGTCCTAATATAGTCTTACACAGAGGGGCTGTTAAAATAATTGGAATTATGCAAGTTTCTTGTCTCTGCAGCCAGTGAGTGTCTGCTTCAGTGGACATTCAGCATTTATAAATGAGGACTGGTCAGCAAAGGCTCAAATTTGGAATGTGATGAAGTGTCCCTTTCACCCCAACAAAAGTATAACGCAAAGAGTGATCAAAAGTTTGAATACAATGTCACCGTCTAATTTGCATCTGACTGTGACTAAATTGATAAATTCTGCATTAAGCCTTTGAAACCTGGATCGACATCGGTCTCCTGCATTCATTCAGACGCCCTCACAATCATTTCAACTTTCAAAATCTGAGCAAACTGGTTTGCTTTAGTCTGAAAACGTGAGGAAAAAAAAAACAAGCAAGTTAATCTGTTAAACAAATTGCAAGAAATTAGTAGCTTTGTTTTTTGTTTTTTTTAAGATAGGGAAAAATGTCCAATACTATATTTATAATCATTATCATCATATGTTTGAAATGTATCTTTTTTTAAATGATGTTATTTTAAAACTTTTTTCATGTAATTTCCTTTTGTTGTTGTTGTTGTTGTTTTTCTTTTCCTTAGTTGTTTTCTTTCTTTTAATTTTTAGGTATTTTTATTTATTTATTTATTTTTTGTTTATTTTTCAAAATGTTTTGTGCCATTTCTGCTTAAGTTGCTTATTGCCCTTTTGCCATGTTTTTGGAAGAAATGGAACCAATATGCCCATGTTTCAAGGGGTCAAAAGTCAACATTTTAGTTCTTCATTTTTATGAATTTTTGTAGTTCTGTCCATGGCAACTAGCAGCTATAGAAAAGGCTGAAGTCTGGCGTGAAAGTATGTCCCAAACTGTTGTAAAATGTAAAACTATTCACTTTTTTTGCACTTTCAGCACTTCTTTAGTGTCATTTTTGTGTTTACTTTTTTTTTGTTTACTTCTTTGTTGTTGTTGTTGTTGTTGTTGCTTATTTAGTTTTCTTATAATGTTTTTAATACTTTTTTGGCAAATTTGTCATGTCTTGTTATGTAGCACATTTAACTATCCCCATTTTTTTGAGAGAAAATCAAAATCATTTGCCCAGTTTTCAGAGGGTAAAAAGTGATGCATTAATTTTCTGTCACATGATAAAGGAGGTTTAAATGAAGGGATGTGAAGGTGGTCAACATCTGCAGTGTTTTCATAATGAATTGTCTTACTCGTTTAGAAAATTTTAAATATATATATATAAAAAAAGTTCTACATCGCTAATATTTTTTTACAAAAGCCCTAAAAGGACATCTTCTGTACATTTTATTTCCTCAGTTTTCTCATGATAACAACACATTTCATGTTGTTATCTCGATATCCAACTTATTTTTCTCGTTATCTTGGGAAAACAAAGCTGGTTTTCTCGTGACATAACAATAACGACAAAACATCAGGCTGCTTAAGTGGTATCCTCATGTCCTCTTACTTATCACAGTGACCAGCCTGGTGTTTTGTTTTTTTAATCACCAGAAAATTATGTTGTTATCTCGAAAAAAACGGGCTTCGTTTCCCCATGACAGCGAGGTAAATTAATCTGTTAAAACGAGAAAATCAGCTTTTTTTTCTCGAGATAATGAGAAAAATAAGTTGTTACCACCAGAAAACAAGCGTCATAATCTCGAGATAAAGGCATAAATAAGTCATGATCTTGAGAAAACAACCTGAAATATGTTTTTATCACGGGAAACTGAGAAAATTAAATGTATAGAAACATGTCCTTTTTAGGGCTTCTGTAATTTTTAATAAATAGAAAAAGCATTTCCACCAACAGAAACTCACATTATGCCCGCCATGACCAGTGGCTCAAGGTATTTACAACAGGCCCCAGAGCACGATATTATGATGGACCCCACTGACAGACTTTGCACCCAAACAACTACAGTTAATCAAACTGTCACATGATCAAAGAGAAATCTAACATTGGACAATATTTTCATACAAAATATATGACAAGAATACCAAAGAAAAAAAGAAGTTATTTATATTTTTGTTAGTTTATGAAGAATAAGTGTGTAGTTTTGTTGTCAACTGCTACAGACAATTGTACTAAAAAAGAAAAAAAAAAGTAGAGTAGAGTTTGCCTTTTTGATGACATAAATGGCAACTTTTCAATGAAATCAAGTTCTTCTTTGTACACAGTTCACATAAGTTATTTTTACACCCCTGTCCACAATTATCCAAGAAAAAGGGACATGCAGTCACAAAGTCATCCATGCCTTTTGATCAGCAGGTGATCTCTGGTACCTTCAACACCACAGCTACAAGAAGCTGCTTCCAAACATACAGACACAAAAGATCTGATGGATGTTGAGCTATAGTTCATAATCCCACACAGCCTCAAGAAAAAAGACCTCTTGGTGTCCCTCCCCTTTCCTCATCACTTATTTCCTCTCTCCTCTCTCCTGCCTTCTCACCTTCCCTCCTCTGCTTCTCTGCCAAACAGCAAACCTCTTTCCGGGCATTGGTAGCGACTCGGGTGTCACTGTTTTGACATTTGTGTTGCTGCACGGCACCATACAAATCACAACAGTTGCCAGACCTGGTTGGTTGGTAAATTGGAGGGACATCAGATGAAAAAAAAGAGGCTGCCCAGAAAGAGAGAGTCAGTGAAAAGCAGAGAGAAGAATGTTCATGTAGGACACGTCATGGACAGGACGTGAGGTCGTCTCTGACACAGAGGCAGATCAGAGGTGGCGGAGAGGCCTGCAAACAGCTGAAGAAACCAAACTAAAGAGGACTGACAGAATGGCAGAATTTTATTAGATTTTTTTTACACATCTCAGACTCTCTGAATGAAGCAGGAGTAAAATCAGCAAAATTAGGTTTAACCAAATTAATGCTGACATTGTACATTCCTACAAACCACAGCTAGATTGTCACATTCATGCATTATTATAGTGGACATGGTGAAATTTATATTTCTTCAAGCATCTCACCTAGATGTCACGGCATCTACCATCCCCTCCCCCCATTGACAGTTCAGATCAGCTCATAAACTATGTGACATTGATATGTATCGTATAACAGACACACAGAAAAAAAACATATTGCATTCCTGGTTTGCAGGAAAGTACAAATGTATATTATTTTGGCGATTTGGCTGATAAATATATATACATTATACACATGATATAAACACAAACTAAAGGATGCACAACATAGTATTAAGGCCACTGTTGCAAAAAAGGGAGATAAAAGACAATATAATAATATAATAAAGTATTTTAATAACAATAATTATAATTGAAAATATATATTTTCTTTGCAATTTTACAGTTATAATATTATGAGATGTAAAAGTAATATTCTGAGAGTCAAAATATTATGAGAATGAAGTCTTAATGTTAAAACAAAGAAATGTTTTGCTTTGAGAACAAAATGCCAGTCGTCATGATTGAACTTAATAGAATGGATTATGTGCCTGATATTGTTACAGAATAAAAACTGACTACTTTGCCCATGAAACTGAAAACATTTTCCTCAGAACATTTGTGGTCACTAATTCTCAAGTTAACTCTCAAAATAAATCGGTTCATTTAGGATAAAACCTTTTTTTTCTCAAAATTCAATATTTGTTGTTTGAATTTCTGACTTCACCTTATTTTTCCAGTTAACATTACAAATCAATATTCATATTTTTGTCTCAAAGCATTCAGACTTTCTTCTCATTATTTTCTTTTACTTCTTTCTTGAACTGTGATGACTTTTTTTTTTCAGTGATGTTAAAGCTCTGCCATACTAGCACTATTTATGTCTTCTAAAGAGGAAAACAATTTATAATAGTGATGAGCATGGGAGTTGTTGCATGCTCGGGACTGCTTCCTTGCTTACTCCCATTAGCGCATCGATCATGTGATGGCAACTTTCAAAATTCATGGGATATGTAAAATATTTGAGAAACATGATAACAGTTTGTGAGAACAGCTTGAGTTCTTATTTCATACATATCCCTCTGTTTTCTTTGAAACAACCAACCAGTATCCATCCTACCTGTTCATCAAGGACTATGGGCTTAATTATCCCCTGCAAACATTTCAACTATTATTACTAGTATAATAAATATACTATTCTCGCTGTGTTATTTGTTTTTATCTGCCTACATTTGTGTAAAACATCCTTGGGTCCTATGAAAGGCATTACAAAAATGCACTATTTGAAAATCAATTTATTTGAAAAGTTGTGTACTAAAATTACAGGTTTTTCAAGATGCATCTGGGCCCAAAATGTGTCCTGCCTTTGGTATTAATGGTGAGAAAGTGCCATGACTAAGGGTGTTTTCACACAGGCATTGTTGAGGTCAGCCTAATCGAACTTTGAGTCCGAGTGCTGTGCGTCTGGACCAGTGCGGACCAAAACGACTTTACCGAGACCTCCCTGAGGGGGTGGTCTTTGTACGGCTACCACTCAACTCTGGTGTGGTCTGTTTGTGGTGTGAAAGCGCCCGACCTCAATCCGCCCCAACTATCTGGTATACTCCACAAGTTTGAACTCAAAAGGTTCCCGCAGTTCACTTCACCTCACTTTTAAACTGTATTGTTTGTCGAGAGTGGCATATACAAATGATAAGGAATGCAATGACCAGCACCAGCAACAACACGCGTCGTTGTTGTGGTGCCATTGTGCATATTCATTTCTCTTTGCTTCCCACCACTCACAGTAGTCACAGTAGTACCACAGTAGTCATAAAAACATGACGCTCCACCAGTGCTGCAGCCTTTGGACCAGAGTAAAAACAAAGGTGTGTGAAAGTGGGCAGTACTCGCTGAAAACTGAAACAATGTATAATTTTCGTGTGCACAGCTTGATCTGCAGCCCAACACATATGACTGACCAGTGAGGAAATAACTATCAAATATTTCTTATGGCAGTATTACCATATGGCATTTTTAGAGCATGCTAAAGATACAGAATATGAATTTGTTAGAGCTGCAACATCCTAAATCTTCACAGAAGGAAGTGTCTTTACCCCGAGGGGACTCACATTTCTACTCGGCAGGAAATTTCCCTGGCACACACACACACACCTACCGTCAGCCCCCAAGCTGGTGCTTTGAATGTGTTATTAAGCAGCCTCCTTGTTAAATAAGTCTATCACTATGTCCTCCTGAGTATTAACCATTAGCTTTTTATCCCTCCGTTGGACTCCTGGGAGCCAGAATAACGACGACTTGGGAGAAGCTTCTTAAATGTCAGTCTCTCTTCCTCTTTGTCTCTGGGCACATGTGTGTGTTTATGTGTTTAGGCATGCATGAAGTTTATGCTTGGTTGTGTATTCACATGTCACATACAGTATAAGCATCCAGGCTCATTAGAAAGAAGATGTGTGTGTGTGTGTGTGTGTGTGTGTGTGTGTGTGTGTGTGTGTGTTTGTTTGAGGGTGGTGGTCATTACAGGATGTAAATGTCCAGCCGCGGCATAATGCTGACATCCTGAGAAAAGGCCAAGATGCTCATATAATATCGACTCGCGCTGTAGCCATGGGAATGCTGGGAATTCCAGATGATGCAAATGTGTATGCAAACACATATTTCATGTTGCTCACATATAAACTTCTCCTCACCAGAACTCTACAAGAAGCCTTTCAAACAAAGAAGAGTTGTAGTTCTCAAGTTAATTTCCACCTCACCCATTTAAATGTTATTAACCCTTTGGAAAGTAGTTTGATTTCTTTCAAAAACATAACAAGACATGAAACCCCAAAATAGGAAAAAAAAATAGTAAAAAGTTACAAGAAAATAATCTGAAAACAGGCAAAAAAAAAGGAGGCTAAATAACACAGACAAACAAGAGAAAGACTGGAAAAAGTGCAGAAAAATATAAAAATGTGTGTGTGTGTGTGTGTGGGGGGGGGGGGGGGGGGGGGGTTCTGTAACTCAGTTTTTCAGTTTTTTAAATATATAACTATAATGAATATGAATTCAGTTTCGTTGACATTTTTGTTTCATCTTGTTTTTGATCTTTTTTTTTTTCTATTAAATTGGCATTACATTTGGTAAAGAGGGCATTATGACTTGTTTAGGACAGCCCAATTTAGCTACCAATGGCTAACAGCTAACATTCACTGTAGTTAACTTCTTGGGATAGAGCAAGTTTATCAATGAACAAACATACACTTTGAAGCTGACATTTTCATTTTAATTCTATATTATGATGTAAAACCAAAAAAAGACAAAGTTACAGTTTTAAGGACACCAGTGCCCCAGCTCTACGGAGAGTCTCAGCATCTCTCAGCTCATCGTTTTGGTCTCACGGAGTTTACCTTAACTGTTTGGTTTGCTCTCACAGCTTTCACTAGCTGGTGAACACAGTAGAGCATTTAGCAGTGAAAGAGACAGATATTTACTCAGGAGTTGGTGGGGACTGAAACTCAGCAGCTCTACAGGATTGTTTCGAGCGCACAGACTGGCATTGAGATACTGCCACCCAGGCGTGTTTTGAGTATAATGAAGAATATACATCATTATTGATATCATACATCAGCAATTTACGATGTGCCATATGCAAAGACAATGAAATCATTTCCCAAGCAGAAAGCCTGGATGGATGGAAAGGTAAGGGCCCCATCTAAAGCAAAAAAAGCTGCCTTTCAATCAGTTGACAAGGAAGAATACAAGACCAGCAGAGCAAGACTTTAAGCTGCCATCAAGGAGGCAAATCGGAGGCATCGGCACAGACTGGAGAGAGATCTCAACACCAACAACACCAAAGACAGATGGCATCTGATCCAGACTATTACAGCCTACAAGCCAAAAGCAGGAGCAACCCCGTAATTTGTGAGACCGTGTTGCCACAGGAGCTTAACCCCTTTCATGCTCACTCTGATCTCCTCAACAAAGAGTCAGCCGTCAAGTCTCCTCCAAAGGACCGGCCGGTCAACTGAACAGCATATCATACCGTTAACCAAAGGTAGCCTTTGCCATTGGTATCTTACGCTAAAATCACTGACAAAGTGGCAGTATTTGACGACTTTGGAATGAGAATGGACTGGGACAGGAGGAATATGCAGCAGGTGATTAAAACCGCCCAGAAAACCATTGGTACTCATCTACTGGGCATCAGTGATATTCGTGATGTGTTTCATGCCACATGACTGATTCCTTCCAGGACCGCTCTCATGCACTCAGTGTCATCCAGACATCCTCCAGCATATGATAACAACGCTACCGCTTTTGTCCGAGTGTGCTCTCATTTGACACCGTCTAGCTGCTTTCCAGTGGAAAGTGGCATTTGGTGTCATGCTGGTATGCCAAAAACACTGACAGTGGCGCTTTGAAAAGTTTGATGAATTTGGAGCAAGAACCAGCTGAACTATCTGTCTTCCCTTTTTTGTGGATTTTTTTAAAGCATTTTTGACAGTTAAAAACACCAGCGGTTTACTAAGGTAGGGTTTCACTGTCACTCCTGATTGGGTCTTTGGTCCTGTATCTTTTTGCTGATGTTTTAAATGTGTTTCAGTGAAGACGGTGACCCAACAGTAATGCTGAAAATATTTTCTACTTTTGCTTTGCACTGTAACCCAGCACCTCAAAGTAAATGTGCACCAGCACACTCCATGAGTTTGTATGTTAGCATTAGGCTGACCTTTTTATCTTTTAGCTTGTTTTCATTGACTCTGACCAGTGCAACAATGCAAGGAAACAAGTCTCGCTGCACCAAGTGGAAACTACGAGAACAAAGACAGAGCTGTACCAAAAGGCGAGCATGGTCTTTTTGAGCATTCTTCACAGTGAGTTTAATTTGCAGGGTCCAGTGAAATCCACTGTTCATGTGTCTCCTAAAGTGACTCGCCCATCTCGCTGCATCAGCTAGCCTTTTCCTAATTAGAACGCCTCCGAAAGCCTCACAATGCTGTCACTGTTGACCTTATCAGAAGCAGCTTCTGCCTCACACACCGCACACTAAGCTCCATCTTCTGAAATTATTGCTCCATATTAGTAACGTTGTGGCTCTAGCTTCTAATTACTCCCTAAATCTGGCCTCTTTTTCATTACACTCTGTCCAATTTCTCTCACAGGTTTCTCCATTTAAGATAATTACATTTTGTGAGTTAAGGTCGAGTGCCGTTGGACCCTATTAAAAGTGCCATGAGTCAAAATCAGACATATTCTTTTATAGCCCTGGCTTCCTTTGTTGTATGAATTGTCCTCTGTTTCACGTCATTTGTAGTTTGCCTTTGCACCCCCTGTTAAATCACAAGTCTGTTTGTGCTGTGGTGAAGCGTTGGCTTGTGTTACTTTAGGTGTAGTCTGTATATTAAGAACCATGCTTGTTTTTAAACATGCAGTGTGTGTGATTTGCGTAATGCACCCCCGTGTGCTTCTAAATCTTTGTTTCCTCCCAAACCCTGTCTCACTGATACTAAACACAGCTCACAGTTGCATACGTGGTGATTCTTTTTTTGTGTCTAAGACAAGACAAGTGTTTGCGTTTGTGTTTTGCAAGCCAAAAACAGACATGACTTTGCTTTTTCAACCAGCGGCTTTGTGGTCATTCAGTCCTCTGGTTCTGCTCGAGGTTTCAAGCTCATAAAAAGCCAACCAAATTGCCATCGTATGATTCTGCAAACCACTGATATATTCCATTTACACATTATAATGTAGCACATATTATTAATATGCAGTGATGTTTAAACACAAAAACTACTTTCAGATGCACAATACCTGCTGTTAACAGACAGTTGTCACCATAAAAACACCCTCTTTTCAGAATCAGAATCACTTTATTTACCAAATTTACAGAGTACAAAGGAATTTGACTTGCTGATACAGCAAAAATAAGGAAATTAAGCGTAAAAGTTAAAAGTAGGACAGAAATAAAACAGAGGATAAATGGGTCACCATACCAACCGAAAGCAAGAAAATGTCGTCAAAAAAAAAGAAAACCAAATAAGAAGCTGCATGCATGTATGCAGAAAATCAAGAGAATTATTTTGTCAAAACCAAAACATCTGATGCCCAAAAAGACACTAAAAAAATAGCAACAGGTCACTAAATCACAACTGGTTTTGTTGTCAACTGGTCTAGAACAGAGGTCCAGAGGCCTTGCAGACACCTTCACCTCCTCATACCAAAGTCAGCCTGTATATATTATCACTTTGGAAATGTTATAATGATAGGTATGGAACATGCAATTGTAGTGTATTCAAGCAGAAGTGTCCACTAATGGTTGGGTAAGGCAAGGCAATTTCATTTTCATTGCTACTTTCACACATTTTACATTACTGACATTTTACATAGGAGAAAGAAATGCCTTAGAACAAAATTTAACTACAATTACTGCCGTGTGCTTGTATGCCTCTGTGTACTGGTCAGGTTTCTCTGATAGTTGACATCTTTCCCTGGAAACACAGAGAAGCTATGCAATCAGCACAGTTTTAAAGTGGGCACCCAATATTAGTGTCACTAATTCAGCATCTGAGCAAATGTCTCCCTTCTGTTCCTGAGATATGACACTGGCCAGAAATGCGTTTTAAGCAGAATATTATGGTGTCACAGTGAAGCCAACCTTGACCTTCTGGATATAAAATGTCATCACTTTATAATTTTAACCCATTAGATATTTGTGTGACATGTTGATTACCAAATTCTAAATCAATTCCAAGCAGAATAACTGATGAATTGCCAAATGTGAAGAAATGTAAGTTAGTTAATCGTTGAGTCCAAGTGGATGTTTTTGCCAAATCTGAAGAGCTACTAGCTGAAAAATATGGGTAAAGTTTGCGGGTGTAATAGCTGAATCTATATATAGTAAAATGATTTGTTTTTTCAGAAGATATCAGTCGTAACAAGATTGAGTAAGCATTTTAAGGGTTTATGTCTGGTGTATTTATTTTGTTTGGGAAACCCCACAGCCTCTATAAAGTATAAGCATAAATTGACCAGCAGACTCAACAGGGACAAAAAATGTGTCTGCAAGTCGTTGCTAACATTCAGTCTACTTACTGGAGAAGTAAACTAAGTTTCTTTATATAAAGGATTCTACTGAAGTGAATGATTGTTTACCAGTAATTAGTCAGACTGTGTTTTTTTCATGGAAACAGAGGTAAAAGTCGCAAAAGCTTTTAATTTTGAGAGATAATTGCCCCAATTGCATCCTCACCGCATCACTGTCGTGCTCAAATGACTTTAAAGCACGCCCTTGGGGGTAATATTGCTTAAATGTTACTGGTTTTATGTTATCACAGCAGTTCAGAATTGTATTCCAAGACTGATTAAAGATGGAAAGTAATGTGTTTAGTTCTCTTGCTTCCTGTTATAACTCTGGCAGCAGTGCTCTGAGTGAGCTGAGTTGTTAATGGTTCTGCCACAGGGCGTTACAATAATCCACCCAGCTGGAGATAAAGGCATGAATGAGTTTCACTACATTTTTTTTTTTTATCGTGACCTTTGTTTCAGGTGACTAAGCAGATTTATTTTAGCTTTAAACTTATTAGTCCCTACTTTTCTTTTTTTTTTTTTTTTTTTTTTAATCATGTAGATGTGTCACTTAAGAAATTCTAGGACTGTGAGAGTGAGTAATCAAAGGGAGAGATGTAGAATGTGTAGTTTCTTAGTTTGCTATAGTATTTTAAATACATGAAAGCTGCACTCAAAGGTGTTATTCCTGCACTTCACTGATAGCAGTAGTGACTTGCTATAAATGTGTATTTTCTCTTTAGAGGAGTCTTTAGTGTAATTCTCATTACTTTGACAAATTCACACTTAGTTGAGTTTTTCCTCTGTGCTGTACTACTAACATTCATGATGTTGGTCAGAGCTGGCTTATTTTAACCCCCTTCTCTTCCATCTCGACAGTCTTATAAACTAACAAAGTGTCGGTTTGGTTGGGCATGTGCACACATGCATGAGCCTGTGTGTATACTGTTGGGGTCCAAACGGTCATTCAAACACATTTTGTCCCCAGATTTGTAAGCATGTATGTGTGGCAGCTGCATCTGCTCTGTAAGATAATATGTCTCTACAGGTAGTGAAAACACAACAAGGTAAACACATTACAGAGCCATGCTTCAGCAGCAGGGGAACCTCCTGAGCCACACATAAACACACACACACACACACACACACACACACACACACAGGCAGAATATTTCTTTCCACTGCCAACAATACACTGTAAGATCAGTTCTGCTGGAGGATATTGTCATTGTGAATGAGATGCTGTGAATTTTTAAAACAATTTATTGAAATAAGCCTTTTACAACTCACGCTGCTCCAGTTAGTGGCTGACATAAAGAAATTAGTTCAGGAAATTTGCGTTTGTAATGTTCGGGATCGTGTTTAAGGCAGGAGGGATACTCGGTAGACTGCAGGCCAAACAAATACAAAGAAAAGGCTCTTACTCAAAAAAACCCTTGGTTCGGAATGTCACTATTTTTTATTCTATTTATTCTAGATTTTTTTTTTCTTTTTTTACAATGTACGACTTCTATTTTTTTCTATATTTTTTTTTTTACATTTACTTTTTGTGAGAGCATTTATGGATTTTGGATTATGTTTTTGTTTTTTTTTGTAGCTTAACATTAACTGTATAGTTCCTTATATTATATACCATACAAAAAACAAGCAATCAAAAACAAACAACAAATACCAAAGTAAATAAACACAAACTACAAAACAACTCTAAACCCAGACATTCAGGTCTGAAATTATAGATGGTGACCCAACAACTTCAAACAAACTTGTTTTAAGAAATAAATACATATTTGAAAAAGCAATCATAGTTTGTTAATTTAATATTTCCCGCCCTGTTGATAAATTGGCAATGCATTTGGGGATTGTCATGAACTGTGGCGCAGGAAGGTAGGACCCAAATGCAAAACTCAGACCAGGTTAGAGCAGCAACACAAGGTTTATTCCCAGCAGAGGAGTCCAGAGCAAGAGGCAAAAAGCAAGGTCAAAAAACAAGTGAGGTTCAAACACAAAAAGCTACTGACAAGGCTGCGGACCAAAGCTGTTACGTGGACGAGGAGGATCAACGAACTGGCGACGAGACAAGACACAAAGGGGGAATATATGCGGGACTTATGGGGCGTGATAAGAAACAGGTGCGGGAAACACAATCAGGGATCAGGTGCACACCGACAAGGAGGGGGCAGGGCAGACAGGAACCTGGAACAGAGACAGAGGTGAGTGATCCCAAAATAAAACAGGAAGACAAGACATGAAACATGAGGGAGAAAATAAAACACTAAACAGACCACAGACCATGACAGGGATTATTTGTTAAGGACTCGAAACCTAACATATAGGACTTGAAACTTGACTCAGACCTCTGCTGGAAAATCTGTCAGGTAAAGGACAGAACAACTTGGTTTGGTAAATGTATGAATGGTCCATCCAGTACTGTCCCTTATGTAAAAGGACATATAGCATAATACATATTCTAAATGGGTACTTATGTTGCTTCCAATGGCTAAATAGTTGATTAGCCCAAACTCAAACCCAAACCCCCAAATAAAGAACACGAGTGCGATTCATCAGCATAGTGAAAAATTAAGGTAAAACAAATTAATTTCATCAAATTACCTTCATGTCATTCCTTTTAAAGCAGTGCCATTCTTATTTTGGCAAACTCATAGTTTTCTGACAGGTTGAGAAAAGTTTGGAGGTGATGTCGTCACATTTCAAAAAATAATTTACAGCACTGTTTGTTAGAAACACAACGTATTATTGTGATTTAAACACACTGCATCGGGTTTTATTTTGAGAAACCTAGTGGAATACAAAACATAATTCATGCACCTGGGGGGTATTCCAGAAAGCTCTGAGTATGTCAACCCTGAGAGGAGGGAAACTCTGTGTTATCTGTTCCAGAAAGAGAGTTAAGTCACACTCTTGAGTCAATCACCATGGTAACTGACTGTGTGAACATAACCTGCTTGCTGGCAGGTTTTCTAGAAGAAACACAAAGTTTCTACCTGCCTCCTCCCACCTGAAGCAAGCTCTCAGACACAGATTGTCCACATTTCTGAAATCCAATAGATATCGATGCAGAATTATTACGTAATGCCTTACACTGGGAGAGGATTTTCAGATCTCGATTGGATGTACTGTCATTCCCCGATGAATATCTGTTAGAATGGTACCGTTTTTTCATTACAGTCAATAACTTATCTTGATAACATTATGCGGCCGTACATGTCTAATCTCACACACTGCGGATGTGCGCTCACATCAGAACAAATTTCGTGCATCATGCTACGTTTTAATTAGTATTTCATTGAATTTTCATATACACATCACAACATAGCGGGGGCCCTTCTGTGCGGAGTTTGCATGTTCTCCCCGTGTCTGCGTGGGTTCTCTCCGGGGTCTCCGGCTTCCTCCCACAGTCCAAAGACATGCAGCTCAGGTTGATTGGTGACTCTAAATTGCCCTTAGGTGTGACTGTGAGCGTGTATGGTTGTCTGTCTATGTGTTGGCCCTGCGATAGTCTGGCAACCTGTCCAGGGTGTACCCCGCCTTCCGCCCAATGACAGCTGGGATTGGCTCCAGCCCCCCCGCGACCCTTACAAGGACAAGCGGTTACAGAAAATGACTGACATCACATTTTATTACACCAATCAATGATTCCAATAGGTAAAAAAATAAATAAAATTATGAAGGAAATATAAAATGAATATATTCAAAATAATAAAATAAAATAAAATGTATATAATGAATTAAATTTAAAAAGCATCCAGCAGGCTAACATACTAACATAAAATAAAATAAATAAAACAAAATCAATAATCAAATATCAGTTAGCTAAATAAAAATACCATTCCCACATATGCTCCATAATCTAATACACCGTCATGATAGTAATTCACAGTCCCATAAAGAAGGTAAATATTGTCTTCACAGTGAGAGCTTTATATCAATATTAAATATTAATTTACTCAGCAGGATTTTAGGCGAGAGTACATATATGTGTTAAAACATCATTCTGTTGGAGGTTCAAATGACCACATGTTGAAATAGCCACTGAATGAATATTTACTTTGTTTAATGTCAAATATGAATAAGACCAAAGTGAGGTCAGCCTACAATCATGGCTGAGTGAAATATGTCTGACCTTTCTGAATGATGTTTTTATATTTCATTTTCAGTTGCTTCCAAGTGCATTTTATTCAATGTTAAGTCAATGGACACGTGCATTCAAACCTGCGCATTGACGCAAATGACACGGGCAGTGATTTTCTCCCATGCCACTTCTCTCTCATTAGCTGCTGCAGCTGTGTTACTTTTCTTTCTAAATATGGACTCATATATGCTGTAGGCAGCATGAGGACCTCAAGTTCCACTGGGGTAAAGTAGCTTGGTTTCTGTTTCTCAGTGGTTGCCATGGTGAATCGAGGTATCGGGGCTCCATTGATGATTGCTTTTTATTGAGGTCATGCACACGCTGAGCTCAGGGTGAACATACTCAGAGTTCATTGAACTAATTCACATTAGCTGTTCTGGAACTTGAGACTAGTTTCCTGTCTCGGAGTAAGTCAACTCAGAGTTCAGACTTAGACTCAGAGTATGTTAAACCTTCTTTATGGAATACCCCCCTGCAGCATGTCATGAAGGAGGGACTGGTTGGAATGGGAGATTCACAGTGTTTTTGAAAGAGAACTGTCCTGGAATCTGATTGCTCATTATCAGTGAAGAATGCTAAAAAAAGAATGGCCCAACGATGAAATGAGAAGTTTAATGGAGGGGTTAGGCACAGGCTCGCTCTGCTCTCATAATAATATACTCACATTTGAGGTGATATATTTTCATGATTGATGTCATTAAATCTTTTTAAAAGCATTTACTCCATTATGAGGCGCACTGCCAGCAGCAGAAACTTTTAGTTGTGATTTGTCTTTGTGAATTAGGAGTCCCCTGGACTCTGACTTTAACATTTTTGGAAATTAGTTTTAGCATTAAAAATGCATAGCACTGCCATTACTTCTAAGAGTTTGTTATTGATGATTTCATGATGAGATGTTCAGCAGGCGATATTATGGATGGCATGGACAAAGTAGAGGTTAAACAGAGAAAAAAAAGTCAGTCTTAAACAGGATCTAATTTTCCTGGGGGGTCCCCATCAATCCCCCAGAGTTCCCTCAAGGACCCTGGAACTGCCTGTATGAACCATGTGGCTCTGGACCCTAGACTTGCTGTTTTAACACTTCTGTTCTGAACATTATTTAACTGCAAAAAGTCTTGTCAGAGGTCTGTGCTGGGCTCGATGAGCCCACTGGAGGCCCTGGGGCAAAAATGAGCTGTGGGCCCCCTGTTGAGTCCTTCCTACATAAGTTTTAAGAACCCAATGAACTTCTGCAATAGAATGCGCCAAGTTTGTTGAGATAGCTTGTGATAATTTGATTCAACACAAATTTGTTTGGGGATATGCACTTTTTAAATACAACATCAGCTTGAAGTATTTACACTAGAATTACCGCCACACTGCCTTTACGCACCAGTCAAGTTGCACTTACAGTTCACATCAGTGTCTGAGATAACTTGGATGCTTCCGACACATCTTTCTCCCAGCAGCACAGAAGATCTTTACAGTCAGCAGTTTCAAGTTTCAAGAGTTTCAAGGCGGACACCCAAGATTAGCATTACCAATTCAGTATCTAACCAAATGCCGCTTTCCCTATGATACACCTTTGCGCAAATGGATTTCCTTGAATAGAGAAATGGGGGCATGGCAGCATGGCAGCATGCTCATTGCAGACAGCAGGCACAAGCCTGCCACTTTGAATGACTCTGATTCACCAACATGTGCACAAATGTAAGAACAAAATCAGCCATGCACACGTCACGACTCCAATTGGTAATTTTGCAGGTGCTCTTATTTTATGCGTAGAATATGCATGTTTTTCACACACACATATTAGTAAATGAGGCTTAGTATGATGTCACATCTTTGCCCTTTTGGATATAAACCGTCATCATTTTATCATTTTATCCTATTAGACATTTGTGAAAATTTTAGTGTACAAATTCTGGCCTATAAACATGATTTATGAGGTCACAGTGACCTTGACCTTTGAACACGAAATTCTAATCAGTTCATTCTTGATTCCGCGTGGAATTCTGTGACCGATTTGAGGAAAGTCCTGCAAGGCCATCTTCACATATTGTGGTCACAAGAATAAGACAGACACAAGGTCATGGTGACCTTGATCTTTGACCACCAACATCTAATCACTTCATGCTTGTGTCCAAGTGAACATTTGTGCCAAATTTGAGAAAACTCCCTTTGAACCTTTGAACACGAAATTCTAATCAGTTCATTCTTGATTCCAAGTGGAATTTTGTGACCGATTTGAGGAAAGTTCTGCAAGGCCATCTTCAAATATTGAGTTCACAAGAATAACACAGATGCAAGGTCATAGAGACCTTGACCTTTGACGTCCAAATGCTAATCAGTTTATTGTTAAAGCTCAGTGGACGTTTTTCTTATTTTATTTTTTTATATCGCCTTCACAAGAATTAGACCAATGCAAGGTCACAGTGACTTTGAAAAAAAATATCCCCCAAGGTGTTTTTAAAATACCGTATTCACAAGAATAAGCCAGATGAGGTCGCATTGACCTTGACCTTTTACCTAGGACCACCAAAATCTACTTAATTCATCCTCGAGTCCAAGTGGACCTTTGTGCTAAATTTGAAGAAATTCCCTGAAGGTGTTCTTGAGATATCAAGTTCACAAGAATAGGACGGACGGACAACCTGAAAACACAGTGCCTCAGACCTCAGCTGTCACCGGTGCTGATGTATAATTAGAGCCCCTGAGTAAGACAGAGTCTTAAGGCTGAGTATACATTTCAGGAGACACCTTAAGTTCCTTACCATTTCAATATTATATTGTGATTTAATGTTGCATATAAACCAACACATTTTAATATATCAAATTATCTTAAAGCAATAGCCACAAAGAAAACTTGGGTGGGGTCTTTTGGACCTCTGAGGTTTAGGGGCCCTGGGCACTTAGTTCCATTGGCTTGGTGGTGTTGCTTAAAATGTTTGGAGACTTTTGAACTTTGATGGAGAGTGGAATAAAAGTGAAAAATGAAAGAGCGTCATTACTAGAATACTAGTATTCTAGTATTCTGTGCATGTTTTCATTTTCACACATATGGTTTGCTGCATTGTTTGGGGCTTGGTATTATCATTAAGTATGATGATAGATGTGACACATGATGACAATCGCTGTAATTTTTGGAAACAATGATGTCAGTAACTGACTTGGAGCCAGTGGCAATTCAGCTCAGTCACGACTGGTATTTCCCAGACCTGCCAGATGGTTGCACCAGACTTTTTTGCAGCACAGAACTTCTGACTCATTTATTCTATTTATTTGTTTCAATTATTCCTCATTTCAGACTAATTCACTTATAATTAGCAATATGACAAACACATAATTTGATCTAATTTTGTAATATCCCCGAGGCTGGAACACCTGAAAAAGTGATGGTATAACTCAAGACAATTAAACTGAATACTCACAGTGACAAACCAGCAGAGTGACAGACTGATGTCCTTCATGCTATGTAGAGAAATGGCTGCCTGATTCATTTCATGAGTTTGCAGGAAGCCCCGCTAACTGCTGACCCTGTTAGCTGATGTTGGATTGCCAGGAGCTTGGCCCCAATGATATCATGTTACAACTCTGTCCTACTAGAAAAAAAATAAATAAAAATAAACTAAGACTAAATAAAGCAAACAACCAACCAAACAAATCACCATCAAAATCTGAATTTTATTTTTAACCCTATGATACCTGAGCAACTTGGCTTGATTTCTTTTCAAAAACATAGGAAAAGGGCGATGACCAGCTTAACCAGAAATAGCAAGAAATTAGCAAAAAAAAAAAAAACAAGGTAAATAAAAAAACAAAAACAAAAAAACCCAACCTGTCACCTGTTGCGTCCACATGACATGCATCAGGTTGAAACTGTTGTTAATTACATAATATAAAGACAACAAAGATCCCTATAGGGTGGGTTTCCATGTGGGATTCCAGTGTTCACTTCCTGTCTGAATGTGATGTTTTTTCTACCTCTTACCATGTGCCTCTTTTGCCTAAACCTTATCATCTGTGACTTTGTTATCTTATCCTAAACATCATGCTTTTGTTGACATCCTGGCATTGGTTGCCATGTGCAGCCTCTCAAAAAAGAATTTAGAGTTTAATATGTAGATGCAGTCTACTGCAAAGTGGCAATATGTGAAGACTTGGGATGATAACGTGTTGCCTACTTTATAGTGGGTTCCACTGTGTTTAGAAAACCTGCATATAACAGTAATTTTGGTGAAAAAATGTATCTCCACTAGTACACTTGTCCAGAAACATTAACTGCTAGCACCTTTGGCTGATATGTAGTTTCATGTTTGCATGTATGATAACAACAATAACGGAACTGTTTTGATGTGAATTTTGAATTTAAAACCCCAGCATGATCTCAGATCACACCTGGACCCCTCCATCGTTTGGTTTTACCCCAAATCCCCCTGCACACCCTCCAAAAGACTCTTTTAAGGACAACAATTATCACAGTCACAGAGACTGACTTTAAATAAAATGGTGTCCTCCTCATTTGTAAATGCAAATGTTTCAGTATTGTCAAGAGCTGTGTGCTGTAAACAAAATGAATCAACACAATCAAGTGCTTTGGTAACTGGCTGTAGCTGCAAAATGGAAATCTTTAAAAAAGTGTGTACACATTTCATTAACTTTCAGGCCTGTTAATTAATTCATTCGCTCAATTAGTTTGCACAAAATTATGAAAATGAGGGCATGGATTAACCAAAGCAAGGGCACCAGCTCTAATTTATGTGCTCGCAATATCATCTTGTGTGACTCTGATATAATAACATGAAGCCTTGAAATATACTGTATATTTAAATTCCCTTCGCCCACTCATGGACTCTGCACAAATTAGATCTTTAATTATTACAACCGTCTATGATAGTGACAAAGAACATGTTAAACTGTATTTCACACACATTGGACTTCATCTCATGCTCTCAATTTCGAGTGTCCATCGTTTAAATGAGTAAACTCTTTTAAATCCACATTTTGCGGAGGGCAGTGTTCTTTGTGTGCAAACTGAGATCTCCAAGGCCTCAAGATGAGATGAAAAAAAAAAAAAAAGAACGAGAAGCAGCTCATGCTTTAGGACAAATGTTTTCATACAACATGCCAGAAGAAATCACATCTGAAAGCAGTGTGGGGTAATGAAGTTGAGGCCGGTTGATATTGAGATTAACTGCAATATCTTAAAACCTATAGCAAAGCCTGTGAATAATACATCTCAATTCCAATTCTGAAAGTATCTATTGCCTCAGCGCTCCTCCCTCTCCTGGGCCAGCATATATCTCCAAATGTTATTAAAGCTGTGCCAGACAGAGACAGATATTGGAAAAAGGGAATTGTGAAGAATGTTGGCTTGACTCTATAAAGAGAGTGTGTTGCAGGAATGTAGATGAGTATGAATGACACTGGCCTGTGTTGGAGGGAGCTACAGTTAAGATATGTTGTGAAGATATTCCATTACCCATGGAGAGTCCTGGTTTAACAGTAGCTTAAATAATACAGAATTTTCCTAAAGAACAATGTATAGATTCATATAGAAGTAATCCCTCTCAATCATCACTTTAAAATGACTATCAAGAGTGCAGCGGTGCATTTATCTGCAGAAAACTTGCCCTCTGTTTTTCTGCTGTTAGTAGCAACCAGGTAGTAGTTGCACACATTTAAGAGGAAACTACAAAAATCCTGTATACAGTGCAGGAAATAAAACAGCCTGCTCTCATTGCAAACTCATCAAACACCACTGCTTGTTTGGGGATTTCAGCATCAGACTTCAACACAAAAAGCCAGCTTTTACGGCAGTATGATGATCTATTATGTGGCACATTTTGTGGCAGGGTGATATGACACTGAACGGCATTAGTTTAAAACGCTGCTTTTAAAATTATATAAGGAGCTGGAAAGTCCAACATGTTCTAACCCCATGTTGGCACATATAGCCATTTGCATTTAAGTTCTACGTCTACATATTACACCGTAAGTATCCTTCTGCATCTGCTGTTGACATTTTGGGATGGCGCTACCGTCAACACATGCATATGGTGCAATGATGCTGCACGTTCTTACGTTTAGGCAACACAAGCATGTGGCAACTAAGGCCAGGACGTCAACAATAGCATATAGGGACATTAGGGAACCAAAGTCACAGATGCTAAGGTTTAGGCAAAAGAGGCAAATGGTAAGATGAAGAAAAAAAAGAACCTCACATTCAAACAGGAATCAAACACCTGCCTCCTGCATGAAAGTCTGGGCTTTGTTAGATCCATCTACCACGCCTCCTGCCTGCCCTATTAGGACCTCCGTGCTCCTTAGGCACAGATGGTTAGCGGTTAAAAAAAAAAATTAAATTCAGATGGAACTCCTAGATCAAAGTATGGGGTTGGATCCATCCACCACCCCTGTCCCATGCCTTAAAGGGACCACCATGCTGTTCATATTACGTCGTTACTGGCAGGGGAAGTCCATATGTCATGACTTGGGATGAGACCATGTTGCATAAAGAAGCTAAAGGGTGTCTATGGTGTTGATACCACAAGCCGAGGGATGGGACAAAGATTCAGTACTTGATGCCTGGGGAAGGAGAGTGGGCTGGGAGTTGTCTCATGTTCTTTTATGACGTTTTTTTTTTATTTTATTTTTATAGATTTTTTTCACAGTCAACCAATCAGAGTTTTGTAGATGGGATTAAATAGAGGGACATCAATGTTCTGTAGAGCTGGCTAGCTAACTGTGTGTGTGTGTGTGTGTGTGTGTGTGTGTGTGTGTGTGTGTGCATGATGACTCCAGGGAGACACTGATAGCAGTTGTGTGATGTGTGTCTTTAAACACTGAAAGGTGATTATTGCTGTGAAGAATGACAGCATGTGCAATTGTTCTTCATCCCTCCTCATCCCTTTTTTCCCTCTCCTCTCTCCACTTAAAACCTTGTGGAGGGAGTCTGCCTTCCATGGGGAAGGACAGTTGCGGCAGCGTCCATCAGTGCCCTAATGGTGATAAATGCCCTTTCATTAACATGGCCCACATGTAGCATGCCCCATGCTCCAGCAGCCATGGATTTTTCCTCTCCTTTCTCCCCTCTCTGCTCATCTTTCTCTATGCTCTGACTTTATGTGCATGCTTTTTTTTTTTTTTTTTTTTTTAAATTTATCATCCATTAATGCTCTGCTGTGCTTTTTTTCTCCATCAAAGAGATTCAGGTGTACAGTTTATTAGGATTTGTCGATGTAGGGAAAAGGCCAAAACCTGAGAGAAGACATCATCCTGTGTTACCTGCAGTGTGGACAGGATGTGTGTTTGATTGCTCGTCCATCTGCTCTTCTAATTCCACCCATCAGTCCCCTTCAGTCTGTCACCTGACTGAACTCTTATGTGCTCAACTATCGATGATGGTTTAAAGGAATTGTTCAACATCTTTAACGCCTTAGCACCTGGATCAGCATCAGTATTCATTTGTTGTGTTCAAGATATGTAAGATATGTCTCACAAATTGCAAAAAAAAATTGCAAAAACATCATGATTAGCTGGGTTGGATTATTAAATATTAACAAAAACTAGGGAAAGTATCCACAAATTATATTTATAAGACCAACGGTTAACACTTTCACGGTTTATAAATATATATATATATATATATGTGTGTGTGTGTGTGTGTGTGTGTGTGTGTGTGTGTGTGTGTTTATGTAGTTTTATTTTACTTATTTCATTTAAGGACACACATTTAAGCACATTTTAAGGTTATTTCTTTCATGTCACGGCAGCCCTCTTTTTCCCTTGTGTGGTTATTGTTTGTTTTCTCCTGTGTGTGATCCTTCATGTTTTTCCCCCTACTCTGTGTCTGTGTCTGTGAGCTTCCACTCCACTGGGTCTGTTGAAGGTGGCATTGCTGTTTGGGCTGTGATAGCTATGTGATAACTAGTCTAGCTAGCGTGGCTAGCGTAGCTTAGCCTTAGCCTTGTATCTGTGATAGCCATGTTGTAGTGTAGCTTAGCCTTGTAACTGTGATAGCTTTGTAGTAGGTGAGTTTGTATCTGTGAGAGCTTTATAGTAGTTTAGCTTAGCCTTGTATCTGTGATAGTCAGGTGGTACTGCCAATACCTGGAGCTCACATAAATGGAGCCTGGGTCAGGGGCAGGGCTGTTTGGGCTGCATAGGAGCAGTGAGAACTGGCACTAGGGGAGTGGCTTTGGGACGCCAGAGTTCACTGCCTAGCCTACTGGAGGTGTTGTGGGACTAACTAGGTGAAACACTGATGAAATGAGGTTCCCACCTGATGACCCCAGTGATGCGTTAGTCTTCACTGCTCTCTGACGCTTATATTTAAGCCATAGTAGCTGATTGGTTGCCCTAGTTTCTTTAGTGAATGCATATTTTTCTGGAGCACAAGCTTCTTATGTTCAGTTGAAATCCCCGTCCATGTGACGGGGAGGAGAGAGAGGTTGCAGAGCTTTCAGCCCGATCTGGTGGGGGTGGTTTTTAGTCTGTTCAGACCTGCCACCCTGGCTCTGTCTCCTCTTTCTTTCTTTTCTATTACTGCTCTCTGACCTTTATATTGAAGTCATAACTGCTGATCAGTGACCTTAGACCTTAGATCTTCATTGAGTGCTTATCCTTTTCTGGATCACAAGTTTATTGTGTTTTAGTTGAATCTCTGTTCACATTAAATCACTTGAATTTTGTATACTTCTGTTGTTCTTGCGCTTGGGTCCTGTGTTCCTCAGTCGTTCCTTAACAGAATGATCTGGCCTAACATGGACCCAGCTGACATCGAGAATAACCCACAAGGTTTTTCTCTATATCAAGCAGTGTCCTTGCAGGGGGTGCTGATCGGCCAGCACTCCCAGACGCTCCGAGGCACAATGTCGCACCACCAGCTCTTGTCCAATGTCTCGCATGGACTATGGTTTAATCCTTCCCAGCCTTCGCCAGTTCCTCTGCCTCAACAACCAGCCCCCTGATTCTGCCTTCCCAGGTCCTCCAGTGGGGTCACTCTTCTTGATTCTCCTGCCACCCTGGCACCATGTCCCTCATCCAGAGGCACTTCTGGTGGCCTACCATGTCTGTGGATACCCGCGGTATGTCAAGGCATGCACCATCTGCACCAGAGGTAAAGCCTCTCATCGCCCCACAGCTGGTCTCCTCCGTCCTCTCCCAGTGCCCGGACGGCCATCGTCCCACATCACCCTGGACTTTGTGACTGGACTACCCCTCTCTGACGGTAAAGACACCATTCTAACTATTGCGGACTGTTTTTCTAAGGCAGTTCACTTTGTGCCTCTCCCCAAGTTGCCTACAGCCTCTGAGACGGCCAGTCTTCTCATAGATCATGTCTTCCGTATCCATGGCATACCTCTGGATGTCGTCTCTCATCGGGGTCCCCAGTTCATGTCAAAGGTGTGGAAGGGGTTTGCCGTCTGTCGTCTGGTTATCATACCAAGACCAATGGTCAGACGGGCGAGCCAACCAGGACCTGGAGGCAGCCCTACGGTGTGTGTGTGTGTGTGTGTGTGTGTGCTCAGAATCCTTCTTGGTGGAGCTTCCAACTGACCTGGGTGGAGTATGCCCACAACTCCCTCACCTGCTCGGCCACAGGTATGTCACCTTTTCCAGCAATCCAGCAATTCCAGCAATCAACCCTCTAGTATAAGAGATCATTGCCAGATCATTCCATCTACTCATGTGGTAAACTGTCAACTATCAACACTGTTGATCCTGGCTCCCTGTCAGTTTGTGCATTTCCCTATGTGCCTAGCTTGTGAAGCTAATGTTTCACTGTATTTCTCTGCTGCAGATAGCCTTGTTTGTTCATGCTTCCACGCCTCATTATCATCACCTGCCTGCCTGACTGCCTACTTGTCGATTTCCCTCTGAACTGTGTTCATTGTTGTTTGTACTATGGACACCATTTCCACGTAGAGGACTTCACATTTCCATATTGGAATGCCAACTCTCTGTGCATGCTCTAGAGAGCTCACTGCCATTCACCACGCACCACTGGATCCCCGGACATGTCACCCCCTCCCTTTGCACAATCGCACTGTAGATATCTCTGTTCACATTAAATAATTAGCATTTTGTATACTTGTGTTGTGTCTTGCACTTCGGTCCTGTTTCCCTCAGTTCTTCAACAATTTCTTGTTTGTTTTTTGTTTTTTTTGTTGTTACTTTTTACTAATTTGTAAATGTTGGGCCATTTCTTGTTAAATGGCTCATTGCCTTATTCTCCATGATTTTGAAAGACTTCAAGCCAGTTCGCTCAGGTTTCAAAGGGTTAACTCTATGTAAATCTCTATCAGATAGATGAGGAGATTGTTATAAATCTCATGTCTGTGGTGGATTGTAATTGTGGGGCAGGAACAATAGCACCAAACCTGCCAAACTCACTGTGAAAACAAGACTACAGAAAGCTGCATCTCGTCACCAGTTCACGTCTGGCCTGGCACCTCTGTCATTCCCAATCCATCTCTCCTCATTTCCTGTCATTTTTCTGTTCTTAATTTGAAAACAAAGGCCTAAAATGTCCCAGTGAGTCTCCTAAAAGCAAAAGCTGGCTGGTCCTCTCTAGAAACAGGAAGAAAATGACACACCATTATTTTATTTTCTCCTACTAAAGCTGCACTAACATTATAAATGTCTTCTGAAGTATACCCTCCAGTACCCAGCTCCTTCCTTTCCCTGTAGCACAGTCACCACAAGAAAATGTGGTGAGAGATCAGATACATTACTTTTGTAGATTTAATATTCATCATATCAACTTTTCTAATGTAAAATAGCATATGTGCTGATTTTGTTATTAGGAGGTGGAGGGACGCACAGACTAGCACAGACTGATAGGTGTAGGGGAAGAAAGCACATGGTAAGGTGTAGAAAAAAAAAAACATCACATGGGAAGCGAACACAGGACTTCCGCATGAAAGTCCGTTGTTTGTGGGACACATCTGTCACCCCTCCCCTTGCCCTTTAGGCACCCTCATGCTCCTTATATTAGGTTGTTACACGTAGCATTTCAATCTGATGTCATCCACATTTCATGCGGACAAGTGACGCACCCCATGCACTTATCATGTGGATGCGGCAAGCGTTATGTGGCCATCTGCAGGCCCCTAATTATAACTGGCTGGACAGAACTGGTCGCATTCTCACCTGATGCTATCCAGCGGCGTGTCATGCAAAAGGTTCCTTTTGGCATCACTTACACCAAAATCAGCAACAAAGTGGTGCTATTTCACGATTTGGGAATGAGAACGCGCTGGTTTAGGACCCTACAAACAGATAGGGAATCCCTGTTAGTGAGGAAAACAACCAGTACTTCCCCATGGGCAGCCTTCTCCCCTGGTCCACAGGTTCAGAACAATATGCTAAAGAATAATTGCACTGTTGATGGTCTTTTCACAAAAAAATAGGCAGAGTATGTATCAGAAAGATGCAAATGCTTTTGAAATTCAGCAATGATAACAGAGAAAAAGGGCAGTGGTATTTGCTTTTGCATTAGACATTGAAAACTTATAACTACCAGAATACATTAGATACAATAATACACAAGACCAATAAACACTGGTAGGTGACATGATGGGGATATGTCAATTTGACAAAATGTCAGCCTGATGGTATCAAAAGATCTCTTAATACAGTCAAAAGGTAAGCTAAAACATGTTTTTGAAAACATTTGAGGTAAGAAATAGACAACGCAGTAACAGAATCTTGGATTATATTTGATCAGCACTGTTTAGTTTTGACATTTTGATCATGGGACCAGGGAGATCTGGGCAATGGGTAGGATGAAAGTATTCCTTTAAACATGCAAGATGAAACAGTATGAGCTCAGTCCCTTCCCTGGTCACATTCAAAAGTAGTCACAGTGTGAAAGACAAACTGGTTCATTCTGACATGAGAAAAACCACTTAACAACGTGTTCCGGCTTCCTAATCAGCTTACAGATCTTTCCCGCTATAGCCATTGTGCACAATGTTCTAACATGACAGACACCAAGTGCTTCATCACACATAAAATGAGGTGCCCAGCTGAAGCAGTCTTTCCAGACTGTTTTCTCCCAAACCAGGAAAAAAAGATGCTAAAGTTAGCCTGAACACAATTAACAACTTTGCAGTTACAAAGTCACAATTTAGAGTTTACAGTACCTTTAAACTAGCCATTTATTCCACTGCTGCCTGCTGTGGTTCTCTTTGTCAAGTTGTTTCAGGAACGCCTTTCTGCTACAGCTGCAATATATAGTATTGTGTCTACAATTGATTTTCCAGTGTCATCTACCACAACATTTATTTTGTGGACAATGTGATGCTGCATTCTCTCTAAGTTAAGTCTCTCACTTAATCGATAGTAATGCTTGCACTGTCGACCCTGTTGCTACTCACGTTCTCCAAATGTACAAAGAACTATTGAGAGATGGACCACAGCAACCACTGTGGCCATTTCACAGACCATCTGCATTTAGTAGTATTGATCATCTGTGTGTGTACACAGTACTATTTTAGAGGAGGCTTTTCTCTAAATATGTCAATACATGTGACTGCAGAATTATTTGGAGAATCAAGTCTTGAGACGCCTCTATCAAGACAAAGCAAAAAAAAAATAAATAAATGAATAAATATTTTTAAAAAAAACAACAACAGTGATACCTTATAACTTTGGAATGAGAACATATACATTGCGACAATTTGCTAAAATATGTTATATTGTTTACCCCTGTACACAGCAGTACATTGCTTAGTACCTGTGCTGGACTCAAGCTTGTTTTTGTTTTGTTTTGTTTTTTTTAAACTGTGGGCATGCTGGCTGACATCTACTGTATGTTATATACTGATTTTTGATGGGTACGTCACACAACCCCTCTTCAAAACTTTTGTTGTGAAGAATATGCAAATAAAGTGTTGAGTTTTGTTGACAGCATCTTAATTCATAAAGAGTTGAAGAAAATGAATATACTGGTAAACTATAACAATAGCTGTGTTGAAAGACAGAGTGAAAGCAGGAGTCTTTCATTACTGGCCAACCAGCTGTAACAGCAGGTCCAGTATTACCTGCTCTGGCCTCCATCAGAGACACAGATAAGTCTCGTTTAAAGCGTGTATCCTGTATTGAGCACCCAGCTGGTTGTGGCGAGTAAGTGGAATGAGGTACATGTCATGTGGGATAGCCACAGATAGGTTTCTTTCAAAGGTCATTAGATGTTTTTGAACCTATAGTATCATGAAAACATTATATAAACCTAGGCCCTGTAATCCACAGCTTCCTGTTGGCTTTACCTCCTCGCCCACTACCTTTAGTCACATGTTATCTCCTGTCGTCTGTCTGCTGCACCCACATGAAGGATAAGGAGACAGACTCCGTCTAAAGTATGATTTAGAGAAGGTGCCTCTCATTCATTCACTGCTGTCAGGGATGAAGGAGATTCTGAGGGAGGTCAGGGAAGATGAGGATGGATGGGTGGATGTCTCCAGGAAAAAGACAGATGGATCGCTGACGGGTTAGATAGACAGCTGTGAAGAGAAAAAGATAGACATAACGATAGGATGTCAGAATAACTAGAAGAAGAAAAAATGAGATAATGCATACATTTGTTAAAAGAATGTATAATGTTATAAAATATGTATCAAGAAGTGTTGCAGTATCTGGTTTCCTCTGTCTTATATATACTGTATATATATAAAAGACAGTTTTATTGTCACAGTAAACAACTGAGATGCAAGGAATAGATTAGTGGATGTAGAGGACTATTTTACAAAAAGCTAGGGGCAAAATGTCCAGTGAGCTACATTCATAATTATCATAATTATATATCAACATTTATTTAAAGGAATTATTATATTTTTTAAGCTTTTTTTTTCCACGTCACGTCTTTCTTTGTATTTTTTTATTTGTATTATTTCCTAGTACTTTCTCTTTTTTTGTTTTTTGGGGGGGTGGTTTTCTTGGCAAATTTTCAGGTTATTCCCTTGTACTTTTCACATATTTATTGCTAACCTCTGGGTCATTTCTTCTTTTGTTACTAATTACCCTTCTCCATGTGTTTTGAATAAAGTAACATCAAATTGCCCATGTCTCAAAAGATTAAATGGATGATTTGATTGTATTTTCATCTTTGCTGAGCAAGTTTTGTGTGAAAGGAATTAAAAAAGCACGTCCCATGAAGATGCCTGTATAGATAGATAGATAGAGGGGTTTTACATTTAAAAATACACCTCTAAAGCTCAGTGATTAACATGTATCTCGTTTGTTTGCATGCAATCTGTTCACAAACACAGTGTTGTTTCATTTAAAGACAAGAGTAGATGTGTTAATGCGGTGCTGTTGTCAGTCTGAGCACGGTCCTGATGGAACACCTAAATTAATAAATAATAAATAAAACAGAGTGTGATTAATGCTATTAGTTACACATTTGCTCTCCCTGGTGTGACGAGTCAAAATGCCTGCCACGGTCAATTAATATTACAAATATTAGTCTTAAATATGAAGGAGGATGTCAACAGTGGGTTTTATGGAGATATTTTTTGCATGTTAATGAAATCCAATTTATTTCCAAGTTAGTCAGGCAGTGCACATCAGTTTTTGGGGAAATTTCAGCATACTACAGAAGAGTTTGAAGGTGTGCTCCATTGATTTTGGGGGAGCAAATAGAGAAATACATTGTTGCATTTTAGTTCTGGTTCAGTTCAGACTTCTTTGCAAATAAACCAAGAGGAATAAACATGAGGTTTTACTGACTGACAGCTAACTCGTGGGTCATTTTCAAAATCAAAAAATAGTGTTTATATTTATGTTCTCTGGTGTCACAAAGAGGTCACAGAGAAATAACTAACTGTAAGCATTTTTAGTAGCTAATATTAGACTGCAAATCGATCGCATGTTATCGGGGCCGCAGCTGGTCATGTGGGTGTAGTCAGCATTAAGGCTTTGTTATTATGCTCAAAAAAAACAGAGGAAAAAACTCTGCATATATTTTCCACTACAGAAAAATTATAGAACATGCATTTTTTAGCTGCTGGAGGCTCTATAGAGACACACATCTGTGTTTCCTGCTGCCAGCTCATTACAGCTCATTTTATGACGGCTTCAGGGTGAGTTCTGCAGTGACACTGATGATAGGAAGATTTCCTGTCACCTTTTTGAAAACATGTTAGCCATTTTGAAATTCCTTTTAAATAATTTGAAAAAAAAAATGTTGAAACAACTTTATTTTTATAAGTAATTAACTCAAAATATGTTTGTAAATATGGTAATAACAATTTGGAATTTATTTTAGATAAAATAAATACATTACAACAAATACAAGAAATACATTTGTCTGGGTTATCGACTTAAACTATGAAATTTGTGTAATTATGTAATTGTGATAATTATTTAATTATCATATTTAATAACATACATTTTAATAATAAATACATTTTAATAGTAAACTTTATTAATGGAGCACTTTCATAAAAGCAAGGCAAAAAACACGTTTTTCAGATTATTTAAAGGTAATTTTAAAGTGTTATGGGCTTTAAAAAAACACATTTTTAAGTTGATTATTAATTCAAATTAATTTGCTACAACAATTCCCCCCACATTATTTAAAAGGAGTAAGTGTAAAAATTCTGCTAAAATCACATCTGCTATTATAAAATCCCGTGGGTTGTTTTTTTCACACCACAAACGTATCCCACCAGAGTCCATATGAAAGAGATCAACCTTCTCAGGTGGTCTCAGTCAAGTTGTCTGGTTTGCTACAAGGTTCAATTGACAGCATTCACACCAGCCCAAAGAACCATACTTGCTCTGGAAATAAACTTTGTGTTTACCGACTTAAACAGGGCAGATATTGAAGCACAATTAGGCAACGTTTGGAGGAGAATGGCTCGACTAAAAACAGAAAAGTCTTCCCTTTTGATTTAATAAAAAAATCTGCATTCATATGATAACACTGTTAAAACAATCCTCGTGTACAAAGGGGCGCATTTTCAAAAGATTAAACTCTGGAACGTGGTTGCAAAAGTTTGCAAACTCACAGGTTAAGCGAGGCTTTTTCTTTCTTTTATTTTTCTTTAAATAATAAAAATCTCAATTTTGGTTTGTTCAGAAAGTCTGTGTGGGTATTGGACAAAGGACAGTGTGTTGATGATACATGGACTACAACCAGAACTGCACACTTTGACGATGATAAAAACTGAATACGGTATGGAGCATTATGTTGCATATAATTTATCCAAAAATCTCTTCGTGCTCAGCTGAAATCTGCTGTACAAACTGGACGGTATGTTAATCAGAAAGAATAAAAGCTGATCTTGTCCAATGTGTCTAGACAATATAGAAAATGAGTTCCTTTTTTTTGTTTTCTGCTGCCCTTTATACTGTGAACCACACAATGCTTTGTTTA
Source organism: Plectropomus leopardus (assembly GCF_008729295.1). Lineage (NCBI taxonomy): Eukaryota > Metazoa > Chordata > Actinopteri > Perciformes > Serranidae > Plectropomus > Plectropomus leopardus. The sequence continues at coordinate 3,280,130 of NC_056471.1, read as the reverse complement.
CTAAGACACAAATAGATATTGATTTTATAAATGTGAAAGATTAAGAGAGACTGAGATATCTGCTCACATTTGAAACATGCAAATGAGCCGTTATCTGGAGGAAGCTTGGGAGAGAAGAAAGAGGGCTCTTTATCCAGATAATCTCCAAGTGTTTGGTATTTTCCTGTGTGAGCAGTCCATTTGGGATGCTGATTTTTTTCTGTTTGTTTCCTTTGTGTTTGTTGTTTTATTTGTTTCTTTTCTTTTCCTTTTCCATATGTTTTGTTTTGTTTATGTAAGAGTGGAGGGCAGTTATAAAATAGCCGTGTTTATCTAATCCCATGTGGGATGGGCCAAAAAAGTACCGCATGTAAACAAAAATGGAAGAATGAGAAAAACATTTTAGGTTTTTCCTATGGAACATCTCAGCACTATTTTAAAAGGTAACAGCAGCTTCCATTATAATACATGGCAACCCCGTCTTGATTATCTTCCCAATGATCTTGTTGATCTATTGCTGAAAGACCACCTGCACTTTAACCTCACAAATAAGTCAAAGATTGTTAAACCTCTTCCCTCGGCATGACTCTAATGCAAACAATAATGCATATGATATGATCCAGATGTTTGTCGATGTAACTAATGTACATTGTTATTCTTTTGTAATTTGGTAAGATCTGTGCTGTCTGGTTCTTTGTTTGTTAAACATTTTCGTATAGATGGAAAAAAAAAAAGATTGATGATGCAGCAGAAGCCAAGATATCCTGACTTTGAGCCCTACAGGCTCAGACACTTTTTTTTCCAGACAGACATTTTTTGCATTGAATGTGACTTTCAATGCAACAATGGACACATGCATTTTTCTCTGCAGTAGGCCTTCAACTGACAGTGCGTGTCAGCTCCCGACTAACTAATCCCAACTCGTCATATATTGCCATTTGGTCAGTGCTGTTCAAGTCTACATATGATGTTTAGTTCAAAACTGGGACTGAGCTGCAGAGAAAAGCACCAAATGCCAAAGAGCTTATCAGGTACATGTTAGGAGGTAACAATCTGGCACCGGAGTGGGGTGAAGATGCAGACTTTAAGCCATGGTTGATTACAGATGATATGCAGGTGAGGAAGTACGCCGTGAGATCCAGCACCTGGAAGCTATGCCCAGCCTCTGCAACAAAGGCAAAGAAGGGAGAGGCGCCACAGCACACAAAAAACAAAATCCCAGGAATTCCACCCAAAATAAAAGCCACCCAAAAACCAAAACCACCACAATTATATTGTTAGTGGCAGCATTTCAAACTGATCCCCTTCCAGCAGCAGATCATACAGCTCGCTTTTTGCGTCGGTGTCCGATGCCAAAATCATTGACCAGGCAGCAGTATTTGATGACTTTGGTATGAGAACTAGCTGCCCCAGCAGTAAACGGGAGGGCTAGGAGGTCCTCCTGAAAGCGAAACTAAATGATGGTGATGCGGGTCTGCAGTGAATGTTAACTAACTGTATGGTGGAGCAGCAGTTGTGGTTGGCTCTACAGCAGTGTTTTGGCCTGGACGGGAGTGTAGAACAAGAGACTGCAGAGTCTGAGCAGTCACAAAAAAGTGGCCTGCACGCAGATGTCTGCATGAGGACCCTTGTGGATAGGATGAATGACAGCATTAATGGACCAATGCAGACCTATGAATTAGCCTTAATACTACATAATGTGTCTTAATAAAATAATTTTTGTTTGTCCTTCTAAACCAAAAGTTTCTCATCCCAGGTTGTCACATATTGCCACTTTGTCAGTGGATTTTCAGACAACATATTACACTCCAGGTACCCTCCAGCATCTGCTGTTGATGTTCTGGGATGCTGCAAACAACACAAGGATATCAACTAAAGCATGTGGATAGCTTTAAAAGAAAGCATCATGGTGTGGTTCTACATTTATATAGGAAGCAAACAAAAGGCTCCCAAGTGAAAGTCCGGGGTTTGTTGGCCCCCATCCACTGCAACTCCTGCCTGCCCTGTGGGGACTTTTCCGCTCCATCCAGTTGTGTATCAAATGGCTGCAACACATTCCTTTCAGCCACGATATCAACTGATGCCGCCCATCGGCGTATCATACCAAAACACTCCCATTGCAACTTATCACATGGTGCCAATCTGTCGGCTGAAAGGGACATGGTGGATGACGCAGCATGGTCCTTGTGTTTATACCACAGCACATGGCAACCAACACGGACTGTCATGATGATTAGTATTAGGCAAGAAAGTACCAGATGTTTTGGTTTAGACTCTTGCTAAGAAGCATCAAGATTACTTGATGCTGTTCTTCAGCATTTCTCAAGTGATTCTGACCGTGCACATTGCACGTGGAAGTGCCTAGTGCTATTTGGCTTTCACCAGTGTATAATAACGCCACTGTTTCTGTCCGAGCCCATTCTCATCTGACGCCGTCCTGCCGTGTTCCAGTTGGATGCAGAAGGTGGCATCACATTTGTACCCCGAAAGCCCTGACAGAGTAGAAATGTTTGATGAGTTCAGATTGAGAACAGGTGTATCATATTGCCGTGCCAGGTGCCGTCAGGCTGACTGGTGGTGTGTCATGACATTGTGAAAGGTTCCCTCTGGCCATGTTATAAACTGACCGTGTGACATGACACACAGGCTATTCAAACTGAACTCCACACCTCCAGTTTGTAACACAGGCTTTCTGTATGAATTCTGCAACTTCGAGGTGAGATTACCCTCAGATAACCCTGCCGGTGTCACCATTATGACATCATCAAGGTTATTTTCTCAGATGTGATAATGCTCCTCTGGAACCAACAAAAGACACAATACAACTACTTTTAAAAGGACGATGAGTGTGGATTTTGACTGGTAAAGTTTTCCTGACATGTAACATAGTGGAGCGCGCCACTGCAATATTTATTAATTTACAAAAATGACAGAATTAATATTCACTTGGATGCAGCATATAAAAGGTTCTCATCACTTGGTGTGCACTTGCTCTCAGCTGAACTGACTTTATAAGGCCTTCAGGCTCACTCACCTCATAATTGTATATTCGTACATACTTAATCACATCACAGTGTTACATTAGGTTAATGTGTTCCCATAGACCAGCAGACTGCTCCTGATTAATGCTTGAATTAATATGTAATCAATCAACCTGCATCATAGCCATCTTATGAGAGCAGGATGGTCCTTCTGGCCGCTATCTGCTTAATGAAAGAGTCGATATCAGCCTGATACACCGCTGTAATTCTCACACAAACACACATACTATTCATAAATGGATACATTCCAGAAATACAGCAGCAGAAAAACTCTTTTATGATCCCATCTTTATTGGCTTTGGACTGCATCAGCCTATAAACTATCAAGGTTCATTTGTTTAACACTGTCTCCTCTTAGCACAGATGAGATGACACCCCCCACCCCCACCCACCACCCACCATCAGCACACACACCTTATCTGCTTCTGGCATATTTTATCACTCAGCAATTTCGGGAGACAATCTCGTTCATCACGCTGCTCATCAGCTCCTTTGAAGACCATTTGCTTTACAAATGAGCGGGCTCTGACAGCAGCAGGAAGACATTCAGATGCAACTAAATACCCACACACAGATATCTGGCTGCTTTGCAACCACTAACAGATGTGTATGATTACATGATAACAAGCCACGTGTGTGTTGTGTGTGTGTGTGTGTGTGTGTGTGTGTGTGTGTGTGTGTGTGTGGTGTGTGTGTGTGTGTGTTGAAGGGTTTTTTTGGGTTAGTGTGTGGGTGTGTGTGCTTGGCGTCATCAGTGCTGAAAGCTAGCTGCTGACTGATTCATCTGGCTTTTGATGAGTGGTAAATGTTAACTTCTCTCTGATGTTATTAACACTGTCACCAATGATTTTACATTTTTTAGACAATCATGTGTTGTATATCACTGGTGAATAACTTTTGCTGACTGTGCACATATGTCAAGGTTGCAATCTATGTATGACAGGGCTTGTTTGACTGCATATTTACATAATGAATGTTACCATCCACGTCGTTTTGTGCAAATTTTCAATGTGTGAAAGATAATTACACGTGGAAAAAAATGTTTTAACTTAGAAAAATTAGTGTATGAGCTGCCTTAATGTTTTGAGTTTACTGAACTTAGAATAATATATATATATAGCTTATATATATATATATCCTTTTTGGTTTATTTTACAACTTGAAGAGCTTTAGAATTATTAACAAAAACAAGTTATATACTCAAAACAAAAAAAATTTTAAAAGATTATATATATATATATATATATATATCCTTTTAGGTTTATTTGACAACTTTAGATTTAGAATTATTGCAAAATAGTCTTAACTTGGCTTCTCAAATTCAGTAAACTTAAAATTTTAAAGCAGCCTTGAAACCATCATTATTTTCGATGGAACAGATTCAGAATATGACGAACAGTCAGGGCTTAATTTGAGCCAGGTCCTCCCTCCCTCCATGTTGCTAAAGGACATAGAACTGTCTGAGACACGGGGAGCAAAGAATAGGAGACCAAGGGCTCTGTGGGTGTTTTACGGGCTGTTTTGGACAAATAAGCATGAAAGTAGGAAGAAATTGTTATTGTTCGTCTGTGTTGATTATTGACACTCCGCACTCCCGTGTGGTACATGTGGCTGTAGTACTGAAACAGGTTGAAGGTACAGACACACAGAAGTCACTTAGCCTGCATGACCCTCGTGGTTCTAAATAAAAAAAATATAACTTTAATTCCTAATTTTCCCCCATTGTAGAAACCTGGCTGAAGGTACAAAACAGAGTTATGAGATAAACTATGCGCTACAAACTATAAACAGCTGATTTTGAGTGAACAGAACACTCTGATTAATACATTTATAGCTATAAATATTGCTCTGTTTATGAAGACAATGTTGTTCAGGTTTGTTTAACTGTAACAGCATATGCAGTCCATTGTGGTGCCTACACTGTGGACTTTTTGATGCGTTTGGTGACACCCCTCGCTGTGGGTAGCCGGAACATCCCCCTCTCTTTATCCTGGGACCTTCCTCTTTATAAATTAAGCACTGCATACAGTAATGTCATACCATCATTGCAATGGTGGCTGCAATGGAGGCTTCATAATAAACAATGAAAACATGGATATCTTTACTGTGTTGCACATTTTGTATATACTCAATGCTCTACTTTATGCCTTTGTTTTTTCTTTCCTTCTTTTGTTTTACCCAGGTTTTCTTCTACAAATTTCTGTTGTTTGACTTCTGTTTTAAAGCCTGGTGCAGGAATTTTGGAGGATGCACAGAATGCCTCAGCCAGTTTAGGTCTAACTGAAGTGTAAACATGAAAGAGTGACCAACCCCCAGCCGCATTTTCCAGGTGTGTTAGGCCAACTTCGAGACATTTAACTTTGTAAATGGATAGCACTTCTTATAAAGAGTTAGTTTTTTTCAGCCAGAGCACAGTGCAGACAGAAACACAGAAACAACAGGTAAGTTGCAACAAGAAGTTACTTATTGAACAAAATAACAATTGCTTAGTCTCTTGAGTTTCTGGAAGGGGACAGGGACTTGGCTGGGTTCTAGGTTCAGGGGGAACTCGAAATCCAGAGTTTTCAGACCAGGGGTTTTCTGTGCTGCAGGGTTTCCTTGTGAGGCGACAAGTTTCCAGGACTGTGTTCAGGTGAGGAGGAATGGGGCTGAATTCTTTGCAGGAGGAGGGGGGAATCCACGTAAGTGGCTCTGAGGGTTTTGCAGGTTTTCAGGATGAAGGAGAATCCTGGAGTTGGGGCCAGGAGGAGCTGATGGAGCTGAGGGCAAACAGGTAGGGCTGGAGGAGAACTGGTGACAAGATTCTAGGGATCTGCACAAGGAGAATATTGGTTAGAATGAAACCAACAAAACAGGAGCAGAAGAACAAAAGGAGAGGCTGACAGTGTTCCACTGAAGGGTAACAGAAGATCTGGAGAGAGGAGGAATGAGTCGCTGCTTTTATCCTGCAGCAGTGGAGGTGACTGCATGATCAGCAGCAGGTGAGTGATGAACTGCAGGTGTGTGAATGATCAGCGTGCCAAACTCCACGACTCCACCCAGCTCCAGACAAACAATACACACACACACACACACACACACACACAGACAATGGACAGACACACCCACATAGGGGCAGGGATTGAAACCTGGTTCTATTGAGGATTTTTGTCAAAACCTGAAAATCAAGAATGTTTGACCTCATTGATAATGCTGTCGAGTCCAGTGGTTCCTATAACGTAACATAACATCTTGAATCGAGTAACATGATTTTGATCCAATCACTGGTCTGCATACATCAACTGTACATCACATTAAACCTAAATGCAGTACGTTCCACTGTCTTCAGGTAAAAAAAAAAAAGCAACTTGGTGATTAATATATGAACGTTTCACAGAGAAATTAGTAGATTTAGAAAGTTATATTTAAAAGCACTAGGAAAAAACATCAAGGGAGACAATTTAAATTATGTTACAAAGTTATTAAAATTTTTCCAGGTCTGTATGTTTTTTTTCTAACGTTTTTTATGTATTTATTGTTTAATACATTTTAATTTTCAGATAATTTTCTTTCTTTTTGCTATTTTTTGGGGTCCTTCCTTGCTCACTGCCTTCTCCATATGTTTTTTAAAGAAAAAGAGCCAGTTTGGTCAAAGGGTTAAAGCAGAAGTTTCAGATGAAAAATTTAATCTGCAAAGTAACTCGTGACTAAAGCTGTCAGATCAATATAATTCAATTAAATGCACAATATTTTCTCCATCGTGATGAATGAACAATTTATTTCATTGCAACTAAAAATGTTCACAGTGATAAAAATATCTTTGACGACAGCCCTCCACATGCTTATTCCACACTGTTCATATGGGAGTTGGGGATGTAAATGCAGAAGATGCAAGAAGTCACTCCAAGTTTTATTCCAGTCCTTTTCACTCAGCTGGCTGCTAGTCTCACCACACCTTCCCCTACAGGTGTCTGTGCAACATCTCGGGATCCTGCTGCTATCGAGTAAAGCTCAGGGGCATCGGTGTCGTCGCTCCTCCATCCATCCAAACTCATCATTTCTACACCACTCGTCCCGATCCCACTCACAATGTGCTGGAATCTTTCCCAGCATGCTTTTTGTGCGAGGCTGGGTACAACCCTGGCAGGCTGCCCGTTTATTATAGATCTGCAGTAATATCTAAAACCAGACAAGATGTGTAGGAGCAGAATGACACATGCCTGGCTTAGACGCTTATTGATCCATATCTAAATTGGAATCCGATTTGTTTGATCTCGCCTCATTACTAGAATATCTAAGTTAAACTGTGATCATCAAAGAGAAATGGAAATCATTCTCCACACATCCTCCAGCCTTGTGTAGCTGAATCAGGTGCTTTTCAGATAAAGGATAGCAAACTTCAGAGAAATAAAAGACTCGAGCATGCGGATTGATTTGTAGTCTCTAATAGTGCATTCTCTGTGCGCATTCAATATTCATAACACATGAAGCACTTGAACTATTCATACCTGATTTTCTGATGAATTTCTGATGTTTGTCCTCTTTGACTTAGGACAGTGTGTGAATCTCAAATAAAAAAAAAATTGAGTGACCAAAATTTAAATGCATCACATTTGTTTTTGCCTCCATTTTCCAGGTTTTAAGTTAACTCTGAAACCTGGAGCAAAATCTCTGTTCTTGTGCTGCTTGATGTCTTTCAAAACCATGGGAAGAAGTCAATAGCACAACAAAATAAGAAATAACCCCAGAATTATCAAGAAATTAGAAAAAGTACAATAACCCTTAGCTAAAATGTTTTAAAAAAAAAAAAAAGAAAAGAAAAAAAAAGAAACTTTGAACAAAAGGGCCTTAAAATTTATTGTAATTATGAGGAATATAAATAAATAATTCCTCTAGCTTTTTAAAAATCATTTTCTGAATTTACTGATTGTTTCTCATTTGTGGAACATTTCTTACCAAATTGCTTTCTTTTTTTTCTCCCCCCATTTTCTCCAATTTGCTCATGTTTCAAAGGTTTCACTACATGTGAAAGATGTCTAAAATAGCACATGAAAAGTGATGCCACTCTAGGTTTGAAAGGGTTAACGTGTTACCCCATTACCAATGTACATCTATTTAAGCTTGACTTTATGCATATTCACTTTATGCATTAGTCCATTTTGTCTTGAAAGGCTGCAAATCATTTGATGTGCTCCGGCCTTTTGAGCCATGCTAGCAGGGTGCATGCAGTGCAAATGTTCGTCCGTCAGTTTGTCACATATCCAGTGGCTGTTATTCTAGCGCCATCAGCAGGTTGACTTTTTTTGAAGAAAAAGTCAACCTGAAGTGTCTTCAGCATTTTTGTTTTTTGGGTACAACATTCATGTTCCCATGAAGTCACTGCAATTTACAAGGTGGACTATTCATCGTCTGACAGGTTTCTTTCTTTCATTGCAGGTATGAATTAATGTGGTATGTCCGTGTGTGTGTGTGTGTGTGTGTGTGTGTGTGTGTCCTTGATGGCACTGTTAACAGAGAGGGAATAGAAAATGATGCTTTTGTGTGGCTTTTAATTGAATAGACTCAACATGACAGCCATTACTGTAATGACAGCTATACAAATGGATAACATTAAATACAGTAATTGAACATGAGTTTGTGAGTGCACGTGTGTGTGTGTTTGTGTGTGTGTGTGCGTGCGTGCATTATTTTAACTTTTGTGTGTGTGTGTGTGTGTGTGTGTGTGTGTGTGTGTATGAAAGACAATGGGACAAAAGGAAATGTGTGTGTGCGAGTGTGTGTGGCTTTGCCAAGCAATCACTCTCATCCTCATCAAGGCTTGGCCACTCACAGAAGTGTATAGCTGTGAATGGATGGCACAATTGCCTGTAACAATGGCCAATACTGCGGAGAGACTAGATCAAAGTAACAAAGGGGGATATTCATTTCAAACACATTTTCAAAGACTGAATGGATGAAAAAAAATATATCAAGAAAAAAAATCTTCAAAGTGAGTCCTGATTGAAATGCCGACGATTGTGCCGTGGGAGGAAACCGGGCCAAGTCATCCATTTGCAAATGTGCACTGTCACTGAAAGAGGAGGTTCAAAGGTCAGAGCGGCTATAGTGGTGATAAAGTCTACATTAGTGTAACGTGAATGAGAGCCAAAGCGGTCTGTATCACTGTCAGTGTTAATTGTTATCGCTTGTCATGAATGAGAGTGTCAATACCATTAATTCATAAAACCTCCTCACTTTATTTGAAATCCTTTTGATAGACTGTTTGTGGTTAGATGCAGAATATGCTCACAGATAAAAAGCATTATTTACTAGGTTTAGTTACAGATTCAGAGTTTAATGCTAATTTATGAGGTTGAAAGACATAAACTGTTGTCTACATTACTTTATGCTTGTAGCACACAATAATGTAATAATTTCCTGAAAATGTAGTAAAATTGGTTAAAAGTTAAATGTTAACTTGATTGAAAATGTAATAAAAACCAATAATGTAATAATTTGACCAATAATGTAACAAAATGTCCTGAGTGATACTGACATTTTTACCATAATACCTTATTACATTATTGGTAATTTATTACAAAACAGTGATTCAAACTTTGCCTTATCAGAAAATACTTTAAATCACTGTGGGTGTAAAAAGTACAAAGAAAGAAAATGATAAAATGTTAAAGCAGTGGTTCTAGAGTTTAATTCTTTATTTATTTATTGATCAGACCCCCCTTTGAAACTTGAAAATCCATAATTCATTACCCACTGATTGCTATTTTAGTTTATGACATTTTGGCCTAATAACATACCACCTACCACCTGTTGTAAATTTCAAATTCAATCTAAAGCCTTGTGTGTACATTTCTAAATCATAAATCATGAAATCAGTGTCAAATTCTAATACAAGTTTAGAAATGTTTGTATTTTGGAAAAACATAACAGCTCATTTTAAAAAACTCCTCTTTACATGAGCCTCATTCTGATCCACTCTAGTTTACTAGTTTGCTGTCTGAATTATTTTTAATCTCGTGGTTAAGAGCAGTATAACAAAATGGTAAGAAAGACACAAGACAAGCAGTGTGCCTTGAAATTTGTATTTATTTATTATTTTGTGTAACAGAAAATATGTCAGTAGAAACATATTATATCTTCCAAAAAGATTGCTCCCTTTTGTTATAACATATTTTATGAAAACTCTGTTCCATGAAACAGATCCGGGACCATGACATGTCAAAGTACTGGACCAGGACTTTCTGCTATGTTTGAAACAAGAAAGAAATTACAACCTAAAAGAGTCTAGAAAGCTCTGCTGCTTAAAATGTTTGATACTATTCTAATATATTATTGTTGTGTGTGTTGTACTTAAATATCAGGTTAACATAGTAAAAAGTGGCAGAAATAATAGTACTAAATAAATACTAAAATACTGCCCCAGAAGCCTTTTGTGTTTCACAGTCAAATACGTCCTCACTGCAAAAACACGGAACAGCAGCTACACAATGGAGGGTCCTTGAAACACAGAACCACCTCAGGTTTCCCCCCCGCCTCCTTCCTGGAATTGCCTCCTGCTGTTGCCCTCTGTGCATCGAGCATAATGAAGCAGTCTTCCATGCCAGTGTTGTGGACGCTGTACCTCAACTGTGATAATCAAATGTTTCCAGACATTAATTATGTGACATTTCCAAGTAAGCAATTGCACGTTCTGATTCAAGCATAAAAGCATCAGAGTTTACTTCGTCAGAACTTTTCAGTCATTGCAGCTATATGAGATATAGTTTGTGCGCTGGTGTAAAACAGAGAACTTCCATGCATAATTACTGAAGCAACTTACTCAAAATTATGATTTTTTTTCTAAATTTGTAAATTTTGTCTTCTGTTTTGTTTACTTTTTGTTTATGTTTGCCTATAGTCACTTCTTTTCTTTCCCATTTTTGCTTTCCCTCCATGCATCCTCCATGCTCTTCCTCCTCCTCCGCTCCTGGATGGCATCCTACATACAAGCTGTGGTGTTCTGCTCATTTCCATTTTTTTTCTTTGCTGGAATTGGTAAATGCTTGGGTTACTGGAGTGGAGTGTTCTAAGGCCATTGTCACATGGGACGCTGTGGTGTGGGCTTCTTTATGGCTGCAGTGTTGTGATATCATTTTCACTGGGGAGCTCATGTTAAATACTTAAGATTCTGGTGCTCTGGCTTAAACATATTTCAGCTTCATCCATGAGTGCTGGAAAGGAAAGTATTTTCTGTGCCTTCAGGAATGTATGTAGCCTGCTGCAGCTTGTTAATGGACCCAATAAAGTCATCACATCCTTTTATAAAGTTATCATGACTGACATTTTAGCAAATAATTGCCCGCTTACACATCCAGGAGGCACAGGTAATCACTGGCTTCCATTAGCTCCTGAGAATCACTTGGCGGATAGCCGCTAGCTGCTAGCGAGCAACAAACACAAGACATAGGTCAGGACATCGGCAGCATCGATGCAGCACTAGCAAAGATTTTCAGCAACCTGGAGAGCCTGGCAGAGATACACCACACTACAAGGAACTGATTTCTGGGATGCTGGGCATATAAGGAAAATGAGAAATTGAATGTGCACACCGAGTTACCAGCCAGCAGCTTTGAACAGGAGAAAGACTGAGACCTCTACTGGCTTTAGACATTTTCAGACATACATTTGTTGCTACAAGTGACAAGAAACAAGGGCAAACTGAGATGGGAAAAAAAGAAACTAAAAAAAACAAAAAAAACAATATAGTGCTCTTTCCAGTATACTCCAGAGCAACAAAGTGAAACACAACAAAATCAATGAATGCAAGAAAAAAATATTGCATAACTGAGAGGTGAGCTTCAGAATGCTGTAACTTGCTAAGCAAAAGACTGAAACCAAAGGTGCAGACAAAACCTTTGAATACCCACAGAAGGCCATGGCATTCATAGAAGCCGTGGACAGAACAGCTGATGGAAATGTGAGTAGCAACAGATTTGTAAAAATGTGAGCAATAATGGAAAGTCAAGCCCTTTATACGTGCCTGTCCAACCGGAACTTGGCTGGACAGTGTCAGATGAGAACAGGCTTCGACAGAATCGATGGCGTTGTTATTATACACTGGGTACATCCACATGCAAGTCATAAGTAGATGCAGATGGTCACTGACAGAGCGGCACCCTGTGACAAGTTGGGATGAGACCATGTTGGGCCCACTGTAGTGGCGGATGTGCAACTATTGCATCAAAATCAAGGTATCTGCAAGAAAACATCTTTTGAATAGAGAATAATAAAAGTCTTCAATAGAGAGTGTCATGGTTTGGATTCAAATGAAAATTTTCAGCCAGAATGTTGTCTAGGCAAATTTATCCCATGTGTATTCCAAGCACTCTCAGAGAACAAATAAACCATGATGTGGTTTGAGTTTTCCCAGTAAGGACGCTGTTATAGACATCATTCACTGTAATGCAACAGTGAGCCAGAATATTATCTTATTTGGTCTGGTATTTGATTGTATTTCAAGCTTGTTCTCATTCTGAACTTGGCAATTACAACAGCTTTGCCAGTGATTTTGGCATAAGATACTGACGCCAAAAGCCACCTCTTGTGGCAATACGATTTGCTGCAGAGCAGTGTCAGCTTGTAACATGGCTGAAAGGAACTTTTCACAATGTTCTTGTATGCCGCTGGTCCTGGCAATAGTTATGAGGGAGGAGTGTAACATGTAGAATATGTATATATGTAGAATATGTAGTTTTAAAAAAAGACAAATAAATCTACCTTGTACTTTGTACATGCAGAAGTGGCGATGTGTGATCACTTGGGATGAGATTTGGGGAACTGTATGGATGACTGTACCAAAACAAAATGGCATCACCACTTCCTGGCACTGTGGCCATTAAAGGACCGTTTGCTTGATGACATCTTTGTGCTGACTTAACTGTGGTACCCATTCAAGCAAGACTGGCCATTTTAATTCTGTGGACCAAGAGTACTAAAGATGCAGTATTGACACTATTAACAAAAGATAGTAAAAAAGTCCAAGAATATAAAATTATTTGCTTCTTCTTTGTATAATAAATGCTACGTCCTGTTTAATTTACCACTAGTCACTTTAATTTGGTTTATTCAAGTTCTCCACTTCTGCTTTTACATATCTACCCAAATACACCAACATTTTCTACCATTTATTAAACCTCTTCTCACAAATCTCTCCCATAACATTTTCACAGGCGAGGAAGCATTACTTGGGGAATCATTGCCTGATATGTAATACTGCAAGGCCTCAGGTCCTGTGGTACATTTTGCCTTATTCTTGCTTAGAGTGCATTGCAATTTTTGCTGTATCCTGTCATTATCTACTACTATAACAACCCAATGTTCCCGCAGGGATCAATAGAGTTTAGCTTTACCCTATAATGATGACAAATTCAGCCCGCAAATCGGACTAAATTGTTTGTCTGAGTACCAATTTTATGGATTTTATAGGCAAAGTAATCAGATGTGACAGAAATGGATGAAGCTACACAGCTGTATCAGAGTATCCCACAGAATTACATCACACATTACCATTTAAAGCGAGGAGTTATCTGGAATGTGTTAGATTACAGAAGTGGCCTGATAAAGAGGTCTAACAGGGGAGAGCAGTGGACTGAGACAGAGGAGGGATGAGAAATGAGTGTATGTGGTCATGATATGGTGTAACATGACAAGGAAATATGAGTGCATACTAAGACACACAGTAAATGTGATAAAAGCGATCAGGTGTACAGTTGCCCATTCCATGCGTCTGAATCATCCATCTCTGCATCCACCATTCATTCAATCACCCATCCACTCCTCCATCCCTCCTTCCAATTGTTCGGGGCTGCTTTTCAGCATCAAATCAAGGTTTTAGTTTAAATTCATTTTTGGGAAGGGTGTTGACCCAGTTAAGAGGAATTTCTTTTATCCTATTTTCATCTAGGATTCTGCACATAAAATTAGTTTTCCAGCAAAACTACCGTCGGATTCATGATTCTTGTACACCAGCTGATTTTGTTCTTACCATTGTTAGCCCGCTCTCATTCCAAGTAAATACCACTGCTTTGGCAAGGCTTTCAGCATATGATCCAGATGCCAAAAGCCACCTTTTGCGCCTGCATAATACCCCATCAGCTGAGACGTGAATGGACAAACCAAACCAATGCCGCTGGACAGAACCTGTCACACCTGCATGATACCCCGCAGAACTGTGTCAGGTTAAAATGCTACCAGTAATGATAGAATGTAAGTGCAGGTGGAAGGGGTGATGGAGGGGTCCAACAAACCCCAGATTTTCATGGACAAGTCTGGTGTTTGTTTCTGAATTTGATGTTTTTGGGGTTTTTTTTCTATACCTTACCATGTGCCTCCCTTCCCTATCCATCCATGTGTTGCTGTTCCGGTGTTGGTTACCATGTGGATGCATTGTCTAAACATAATCATGTGCTGCGTCATCCCACCATGTGCATTAGTTGATGTCACAGTAGAGGCATCCCATAATGTAAAGAGCAATTGCAGAAGGATACCTTGGGAGTAATATGAAGCCACGGAAATCCATTATAAAGCAACAATATGTGACAACTTGGGAACGTAATTTGTTGCAAAGTCATCTTATTAGTCCCCACCAAGATATTGTGATGTTGTGTTCCCAACAATTAATGCAAAATCAGCTGATCCCCCTGAATTTTGCACAACCTTGCAATTTCATCTCATTGCTGCAACTTGAAGTTCGATTTAGTTTAGTTAAGTTTAGTTTAGTTTAGTTTAGTTTAGTTTAGGTGTGTTTTTACATTTTCTAAGACAGCCAGGCCTCCATCATTCATGCGTGGCATAGTCTGAGGCAGTTCTAAATTTGTTTGCAGAGTACAAAAAAATTTAGGTAATAAAATATTGAAGGATCCCAGATTTCTACTAACATAATCACACACACAGTTTAAGCGCAGATTTGTGCGTATGCACTGTTTGTGAATGAGGCTTGTTGTGTTGTGTTAGGTCATTCTATCCAGGCAGAGGGGGCAGGTGGAGAGTACAGAGTTGGCTTTCCAACACTGCATGTGACAAAAACAACAGCTGATTGCTGCTGTTTAGAAGGAAGGACTTAAAGAATTAATATCAATACCAAATCAAATTGGAAATGGAGTTTCCAGATTCTGCACTAGATGGTTGTTATGGACAGAAGTGCAGGGTGTCGCTACAGATCTCACCTGCCTTTACACAAAAGCACCACACCACTAATAATTAATCCACAAGGAAATTACGCCAATCTGGCCGTTGACTTCATACTGGTCGAGCCAGAAGCAACTGATGACTGCAGGGCCCTGTGATGGTAGCATTTCTTTATACGGAAATAACACGGAGGGCTCTTCAAAATGACAAACTACACAGTGTAGTCTAGCAAAATGTCAGCAGAGCATGAATACAGATTAAAAATAGAACAATCTTTATGTTGCCTGCATCAAACTGATTCAGCACAAGCCATTTAACATGGCTGCCATCTCCCAGCAGGAGTCTTTGCATTTAATTCAGACAGACAGAGAGAGACAAATGTTACCTTGACAGTTTAGTGGTGCCAATAAGCTGTAAAATGTGTGTGGTGCTAATTGTGAAGTTAATGAAATGGCAAAAAAACAACTTTTAACTGCCAATTTACAATTCATTTGTCGCAGGGAGTCAGAAAGTGCCAAAAAGTAAAGTGCATTATGCACTACATTGACCTTGTTTGTCAAATCCATTGAGTACTGTTGCTTTGCTTTGATTCCTGGCTGAAATGTGATCTGCATTTACAGTAAATATCATTTGGTTGTCAGGAAAGGTTTATAGTTGCTAACGATTCCATTTCATTTGGCTCATTACAGACATCCATCTCTTTTGGCATCCAGTGGAAAAAAAACAAAACAAAAAAACACCTCAACTCCTAAACACTAGGCTCGAGCTCTGCTGGCAAGATGCCACAGTCTATTGAGTCTAACCCAGTAATGAGCCTGTCAATCTCACATCAAAGGTGATGACCTGGAGAAACATTTCCAATTTGTCACTTAGCAATTTGCATCTGTTCTGTATTTTGCATTGACATAAGGACACAAAGACAGAGGTAAAGAAGCAGCAGAGATGTGCTAAAGAATTTTTAATGAATGCATGTTTGTTGGTGTAACTGGCTGAGGAATTATCTGAGTTTCGCTCACTTGTCACTTCTGAAATCTCTATCTGTAGTTGTTTTGTCTTGAACGCCAGGTGGGTATCCATTACAGATCTGTGCAAAACTTAAGCAATATTTTCGAAATGTAGATAAACAAAATTGCGAGATAACTGCATTTCCACTGAGTGATGTTCTAACATACCCAGAAGCATGGCAATGGATGTTCAAAACATCAGCAGGTTTATTTCTTGCAGCCACTACACTAGCCGTCAGTATTTCCAATTTAAAGCAATGTAGGCGTGTTATGCGAGTAAAAATGGAAAGACAAATCCCTTATATGTGGAAGCGGCCACGTAAGAGGGAATTCTGGAAGGTGGAAGGTCCACAATTTCACAGAGGAATTGTGGATTCAAAGCTTTCGGATGATTCGCTGAACTTTTATGTGATGAAATAACACTTCTTTTGGCACCTGCTGCATCATGCCCAAGGGAGCCAGGTCCTATGGACATTCTTTTTTGTACAACATGTTATTACAGCCACACACACAACAATGGCTCGAGGAGTATATAAAGGGACACCACACCACAGATTTGCAGGCAAAACCAACACAAGTTTATCAATAAAACTCAACCAAATAGCATAACCAAAGAGGGGCTGGAGATCCAAAACAAATCTAAAATGGGGAATCACTGGGCCAACCATGCAGTGGGCTGTCAGACCCAGCTCATCCCCTTAAACAAAAAAAACAAAACAAAAAGGAAAACAATCACTGAAAACAAGGCTGCCAGAGATCTCCAAAAAAAAAAAAGGCAAAAATTCAAATTAAGGCCATTGCCCCGCTCCATTGGGAAAATACTGCTGCTGCTGCTGCTGCTGCTGCTGCTGCTGCTAGACACACGGAACATACAAGAACACATCCACACAATTAACACCCCGACCCTAAAATGTTGATAGTGGGAGAACGCATGAAGACTATTAACGTCTCTCAACAACTAAGTGACAACACGACAGCGCATTGGCCAGGACATTGTCCTTGCCCTTTCACATGCCTGATTTTCCACTGCAGAAAATGCCCAAAGCATGATCCTCTCAATACTTCGCATTTGGCTGATAAAAACTAGAGGATTGTTATCAGTATAAATCAGTGATCCTCACTATTTTTTTCACAAGAGCCACATTGGCAGAGCAAAATCAAGGGGAGAGCCTTTTACGACAAGATACTAAGTTGCCTTTGCAAATGTGCATTTCTAAATATAAATTGGACATCCCACAAAAAAATAAACAACACAGCCAACACATTTTCAATTAAGACCATATTTACCTTAATACTGGGATGAGCGGAAGCTGGCATGCATGTCCTTGACTTTCTTCATGTTGTATTTGTAGTTTGTTGTTGCAATCACAGTGAGGCATTCAAGATGAGCATGGGTCAGTCGGTTTCTCTGTTTCCTCTTGATAGTGTTCATCGTTGAAAATGTTGACTCACAGGTGTATGTACTCATGAAGAAAGACATCACTTTCTGTGCAAGTGGTTTCAAAGTGGGAAAGTCTGCTTCAGAAACCAAACTCCAGAAGTGGCCAACACCTGCTCTGAGTTCAACATGGAGAATGGTATTTGTTTGCAGCTTGATTATTTCACTCTCCAGAGCGGCACGATTACCAGGGCAGAGCTGTGTGATGGTTGGAGTGAGAGAAGATACATCCACATGGAAAGGGTTTTCAATAAAACTCACCCTTCAGCTCCTCCAAAACATCAACAAATCTGCTGTAGCTGAAGTGCTGCTGCAGAGATGGGTCACTTGTGGTTGTTGCTCTAAGTTTAAGGAAGTGGATGACTTCTCTGTCAGGTATCCACAGAGCAGTTATTTTGTTTTGGAATGCTCTGACTGCCCTCAGCATGTCACTTGGAAACTTGTCTCTCCCTTGGAGCTGCAAGTTGAGAGCGTTCAGGTGACAGGTAATGTCAGTAAGGAGGGCCAGCTGTATGATCCAGTGTGGTTCTTTCAACTCTGGCTGGTGTTTTCCCCTTGCTGTCAGAGAAAGTGTTGATTTCAGGAAGGTGGCTCAGGAACCGTTCCAGCACCTTTCAACGGGACAACCATCTTACTTCACTGTGCAACACTAAAGCGCTGTACTCTGTGTCATAGTCTTGAATTAACTGTCTGAACTGTCTGTGGTGTAGTGCTCTTGAAACAATGTAATTTACCACATGCACAACCCCTTGCATCACATTTTGGAATTCATTGTCTCTGAGCTTTGATACCAGTGCCTCCTGATGGATGATGCAGTGGAAGCTGATGAAATTGGGCATTTCACCTCTTTTTCATGAGGCCAACAAGACCCTTCTCTTTGCCTCGCATGCTTGGGGCACCATCAGTACACATACTTGCAAGTTTAGACCAGCTGAGATGATTTTCCTCAACAAATACCAAAAATGCATTCAGAATATCCTCACCTCTTGTTTGGCCATGGAGTGGTAGTAAGCACAACATTTCCTCTCAAAAAGATTATTTTTTTGGGAACCAAATGCATAGCTGAGCAACATCAGTGACGTCTGTGCTTTCATCCACTGCGATGCTGAAACAAGGTGCGGTGCACAGATCGGCCAACAACTGGTCACGTATGTCCTTTCCGATGTCTTCCATCCGCCTCATTATTGTTGAATCAGACAACTGTAATCCTTTTATTTGTTTAAGGATCACATCCTTGTTTTCAAAATGTCTGAACAGTATTTCTGCCAAAAAGCGGTCTTTTACTATTTCTGAGTCTGAGAATGTTTTTTTGGCCCGCGCCAAAATCCACGCTATCTCAAAAGATGCCTCTGTTAAACGCTCTGCAGTGGAGGTTGCCCGGTGGATAAGATTTTGCTGCTCACAAAGTGAAGCAGTGAGCTGTGCTATTTTCCTCTTTCTTCATTTACTGCCAGGGGAGGTAACTTTCATTGAATTTTGGATGCGCCGTTTTGAAATGGCACTCCAAGTTACTTTGTTTGAAACAGACGCGGGTTTGTTTGCATATTAAGCACAGAGGGTTCATGCCATGCAGAACAAATAAGAATTTGTCTGTCCACTTGTCCTGAAAATTTCTGTGCTCATCTTGTATGCTTTGTACCTTTTGTTTCTTACCGGGTACACCTGCCGTTTGCCTGCCCATCCCCTCTCCGGCGTCTTCATGCTGATTTTCGTTTGCTGCTTCCTCAGACTCTTTTTCCTCACTATTTGTTACAACACTGTTTGTCTGTCCGTCTGGTTTTTGAGGTGGTTTCTGCCCTTTTTTTTATTAAAAAACAATCCATTTTGTGCCTCTATCTCACGCTGGCTAGCAGAGCTAACGTAGCCTGGCTGCAAACGTGCACTGCGGTCAAGTGTGTGACGGTGTTGTAAACAATGCCATAAGCGGGCTGCATTGCCAGGTTTGACAGTGGCCCCTTTTGGAAACACCATTGACTAAGCCTTCATTATTAAGGTGAAGGGAGAAGTATAATGCAGATGTTTGCGTTTTTGTAGTGTAGTGTTCACTGTATGTTTATGTAGCACATTTGAAAAAAATGTATTGGCTGTGTTACCACATTGTTATAAGCTACCATGCAAGCCACCAATTAAAGCTTGACGAGCTGCTGTGGCTCGCTAGCCGTGTAATGAGTATCTCTGGTATAAATGATAGTCTGTGTGCCAGAAGAGCCAACATAAATCTCAAAGTGCTTCAGTGACAGAGCAAGCGCCAGAGCCTCTTTCTCGATGGTGGAATACACCTGTTGCTCGCAGTTGAACTTTTTTGGGAAGTCTGAAATGGTATGATCAACACCATCGTCCCCTTTTTGGAGGGGTACGGCACCTGCTCCAGCTGGCGGCGATGAACAGTTTCAACGAGCGGTCAAAGGCAGATGTTTTTTTGTTAACAAAGCTTTGATATGAGCAAATGCATGCTGGCACTCTGGGGACCAGTGGAATTGCGTTTTGGGACAGTAAGTGGAGCTGCAGCAGCCAAAAAGTTCTACCATGTGACGGGAGAGGAAAAAGGACAGAATAGCCTCCTCTTTGGAACGCACCGGCCTGACTTGCCCGCGACCCATGACCTTACCCAAATATGTCACTGTCGCTTGGCCAGATTGGCACTTTGCCAAATTGAGAGTGAAGTTGGCGTCACAGAAACACCCAAACACTGCATGAAGCTGCTGAATATGGTCAACCGAAGTGCTCGAGTACACTACAATATCATCTACGTGAGCTTCGCAGCCAGCTAACCCAGATAACATTGTATTCACGAAATGCTGGAACGTAGCGGGAGCATTACGCACAAGGAATGGCATCACTGTGTATTGTAAGAAAGCATCAGGAGTCACAAAGGCTATTATCTCCCTCGCCCGAGGAGTGAGTGGCACATGCCAGTAGCCCTTTATCAGGTCAAGTTTGGTAATGTAATTGGCATTGCCAATGTTGTTAACAAAGTCTTCGACCTGGGGAAGAGGATAACAGTCAGGCTTTGTGTCCCGGTTCAACTTACGGAAATCGATGCAAAATCGGTCTGAGCAGTCAGATTTATCAGCCAGGATACACGGCGAGCCCCACAAACTAGAGCTAAACTCTACAATGTTATTCTCCAGCAGGTCATTTACCTGCTGTTGCAGATGAAGACGTTTGTCGGGATTCACTTGGTATGCATGTTGTTTTATGGGTGGAGAATCCCCCATGTTGATGTCATGCTGTAGTACATGGGTTCGAGTTAGCACATAAATAAAGACACTTGAGATTTAATTAAATTGACCACATCCTCATGCTGGGACTGACTCGAATGCAGAAAACACTCATCAAGTTTGGATAACATATCGGAAATTTACAAGCCGGCCTTGTACAACGGCGCTGGGTGGACCAACAACATCCTCACACACCTCAACATCAGGCAATGTTAAAGCGGCCGGTGTCTCAGCGTCTTTAGCACTGGACAGTGCCATAACAGCTCTGCCTTCATTTGTAGCAGAAGAGGACGGGTCAGCGTCTCTGTCAAGGTACGGCTTTAACATATTAACATGACATAATCCGCTTTGCTGCTTACGCTCCAGAGTGGTGACAATTGAAATCTCGGTCACTCACTTTTTCTTGGACCACATAAGGGCCACTTTAACAGGCCTGTAGAGTCAAACGGTGGATCGGTGACAGCACCAGCACTTAATCACCTGGGCTGAAAATCCTTTTCGTGTCTTTGTCAAACCAGGTTTTCATCTTTATTTGTGCAGCCAACATGTTTGCAGTGTAATTTGAAACCAACGTAACTGAGCAGGTTTTGCTGCTTTTTGTCACTCAGCCATTTTTCTTGCAGGAGCTTGAGGGGGCCCCGCACGGTGTGTGCGAACACCAGGTCAGCTGGGCTAAAACCCAGAGACTCCTGAGCGACCTCATGGACAGCGAAGAGGAGGAGATGGGCGCCTTCATCCCAGTCTTTATCGAATTCCACACAATATGCACAGAGCATGGACTTTAAAGTCTGGTGGAAGCGTTCAATCACCCCCTGGCTCTCAGGATGATATGCACTCAACCACCAATGAGTGATGTCAAGTTGTTGCATAACCTACGCAAAAACGTGTGACATAAAGTTTGACCCCTGATCCGTCTGTATGACTTGGTAGCCCACAAATGGAAAAAAAAAAAAATAAATTTCACCAGGGCTTTGACCACCACTGAGGCCGTGATTTTGTGTAGGGGAATGACTTCAGGGAACCAAACCTATTACCACCTTTTGTGCACAGCAAAGGGCCAACGCAGTCCACAGTTGCAACGGCAGCAACCAGCTCCTCCTGTGACACACAAATTTTGGAATGTTGTTCAGACACAGGGATGGAAAAATCAGCCAAAACAGGAGGAGAACTACACTGAGACGGATCAGGAGGAGGATCAACATGAGGAGGATCCAAACAATCCGAGCCAGCCATGAAACTATCAACCAAATCAGTCTCCCCATCCTGCTCACCAGCTTTGCCCTGTTGACGTTCGCGTTCACGTTTTGTTCCGACTCGTCGGGGCATTCAGTGAGAGAAACAGTGGTCACTTCTGGGTTAACCAACACTTTACCCTGGGCCAGATCATTACCCAGAATAAGAGAAACACCGTCAATGGGGAACTGTGGACTCACCCCCACTACCACTCTACCTGTTACCAACTTTGAGTCAAGGTAAATGGCATGTAGAGTCAGCTCCACAGACTGCATCCCGAACACCAAGAACCCCAGCATTAGAGCTAACACAGGATTCCTCCGACAGCGGCAACACTCCCTCCAGGAGGACCGGCAGAGAATCCGCTATGTCTCTCAAAATGGTGACCGGGACTAGAGTGTCTCACTGTCACTACTTTGCTTCACCCTGGCATCAGAGACAGTCTTCAATAGCATGGCAGGTGACTTAGCTGCCGGGTTGCTCTGCTCTGAAGACGAAGATGAATGAGATTTTCCATACACAGGACGTACTCGTCTGACAGGATAGCTGCAGCCCACACCGGGGATGCTTTCTGCTCATTCACGCAAGTAGCCACTTTGTAAACAGTTTTTGAAGTCCTCCAAGAGGATCAGATTATGCAGTTCATTAAAGGCTCTAACATTTTTAGAGAGGCACCAACGGTCAAACAGTGCCTCCTTCTCACGTCCAAACTCGACATAGGTCTGGCAGTCGTTTTTCTTGAAATGGCAGAATTTTTTGCGATAGGCTTCGGGCACTAATTCATAGGCTCAGAGCACAGCGACTTTCACACTCTTGTAGTGGAGGTTGGACTCAGATGGTAAACAAGTTCTGAGCTTTACTAGAAGCAAGGGCTGAATGTCTTTTGGCCATTTCAACGCGACCGCAACACGCTTAAACAAAGCAAAATACTTGTCCACATTCGTGTCATTGAACGGAGAAGCCAAACAGCGATTCATATCAAAATCAGCTGACTGAGACTGAGACACAGAAGTGGAGGAATAGTGTTGAAGCTCAAGCTCCTTCAAAGGAGCTGCCTTCTGGTTTCCTCCATCTCCCGCAGATCCACAATGAGTTCCTTTTCTCTGAGATC
Organism: Plectropomus leopardus; assembly: GCF_008729295.1. Taxonomy (NCBI): domain Eukaryota; kingdom Metazoa; phylum Chordata; class Actinopteri; order Perciformes; family Serranidae; genus Plectropomus; species Plectropomus leopardus. Next base: position 3,256,959 of record NC_056471.1, on the reverse strand, counting down.
TAAACGCCGCATTTCAAGTTCCATCTCCGCCTCTTTTCACTCCACCTGTCCAAACAGGTGAGCTCGATCACGGCGTGACAGGGGCGCATGGCAAAAGCCCTTTGTCGGCCAGAGCCGACCACAGATCCGCTTTAATCATCTGTTTTCTCCACTGTCTTGTCACTGGCAATCAAGTTCTCTGTAGTACAATGTTGAAACAGGTCAGTGGACGGTTGTGCAACAAACTCCTCAACACTAAACTCCATCATGTAGAGCCAACACCAAACCACAGGAAAAAGAGAGAAAAAAAAGAAGAGGACCAAAACACTTGACACGACACACAGCCCAAAAATGCAGCAACCAGCATGACCAACTCCCGCATGACACAAAGCAGCAGAAAAAACACAGCAGCATCCAAAAGCTTGGGTGCGTTAAACCACGCCACACAAACGAAACCACAAACAGGATTGCAAACAAGTGTTGATGTATGCCCCAGTGTGAAACTACGAAGCAACTGACACGTGGAGAGACAAAAACCGAGTTCCAAACAACACAGTTCGCATACAAGCAGGCACAACAAACAAAATGCAAACAACATGAAGTGTCAGCATGACACACCGGTGCCAAGCTACGTTTCAATTGGCACGTGGAGAAAACAGAAGCCAGCCTGAAACAGCTTGCACTCACAACAAGTAACTGCGCTGGAGAAACAAAACGCACGGTTACATCGCTGGGGCAAAAACAAAGAAAGCCACCAGCGCTTGGCCTTTACACAAGCCTACAAAAGAAAAACGCCAACATGGGAAACAGCTCCCAGATGATCACCCAAATATGTTACAGTCATACACACAACAATGGCCTGGGGAACTCAAAATAAGGCCAATGCCCCGCTCTACTGGGAAAATGCTGTTGCTGCTGCTGCTGTTGCTGCTGCTGTGGCGATAGTGTGAGAGAGAGAGCCACCTCTCTGTCACCCGTTATTTATTCCCCCCATGACATACAGAGTACATAATAACATTTGCCAGCCACAAGTAACACATGTGACCTATAGAAGAAAAATAAAGGCGTTTCCATCGCAGTTTTGTGAAATACGTTTGCTTTTTTTTTTGTTTTTTTTATTTGCCTGATATATCACCTCATTCAAGCGTAAAAACTTTTTTATCGATAAATTTGAGTTTTTTCATTTTCATATTTCATTGGCTATTTCAATTTGTGCAGGATATGGAGGATAAAGCAGGAATGGAAACCTGCTTTATGTCGTTGTGAACACACCAGGTTATGATTTTGGGGTTGTTTAAAATGCAGTTGTCATTGGCATCTCTGAAATGTGTGTGTGTGCACCATGACATGCATTGTCTCTGGCACGTGGTCCTTTTTAGCTCCATGTGTTCTGTATTTTACTAAATATCTCTCATGTAGCTGCTAGTTAAAGAGTTAATACTAAAAATACAGAGAGACAGCTCGTGTTTGATTGTTGTTTTTTACAAAACAGCCTTGTGTACCGACTCTGTGTGTGTGCATTTGGACTCAAACTACAAATAGGAGCTAGCCAGCCAAACAGTCTTGTCCTGTCTGTAACTGGTGCAAAATGCTGCAGCCAGGCTGTTAGCCAAATCCAACCATAGACCCAAAATCCCTTTATTGGCTCCCAGTAAAGTACAGAAAAGACTCAAAAGTATTGCTTATCTCGTACAAGGCCCTACATGCTCTTGCTTCTTCATTCATCTCTGAATCTCATATGCATATGCCAAGTCTAGACTATTGAGATGATCTGACAAAGGTCTGCTTTATTATATTGCTCCTTCCACTTACCTATATATAATATATCATCACTTTGAAACCTGGATCATTATCACTTTTCTTGAGCCACATTCACACACCTTTCAGTTTTAAACCTGTGAACCCTGATAAAATTGGTTTGATTTGTTAACCAGCAACTTGGCAAGAAAAGTCCTGCAAATTGCATTTTTTTTTTTTTTTAATTTAGAAAATATGTTTTAATTAGCTAGGATTAAGTATCAAGAGAACTATATTTACAGTTATCACAATAAAAATTATTTCATTATGTAATGAAAATTATTAAATAATTATAATGTTAAGCACTTTTTCAGGTTATTTCTCCTTAGGTTCCTCATTACCACCTATCAAGCCAATTAGACAAGGTTTTAAAGGGTTAAGAGGGACTGAATTTTGCCGTCAGGTCCAGGCCCTGCTGAGGTAGCTTTGACAAGCTTGCATCTGATCAGGATGCCTCCTTGGCACCCTGTTAGAGGTGTTCCAGGCACGTCTGACCGGTAGGAGGCCCCGGGCAGACTCAGAACATGCTGGAGAGATATCTCGTCTGACCTGAGAACTCCTCCAGTTCCCTCAGGATGACCTGGAAAACTTTGCCGGGGAGAGGGACATCTGGAATGCCCTGCTCAGCCTGCTGCACCTGTGACCAGCCCCAAATGAGTAAATGAATATGGATGAACAGCTGTTCACTGCTTGCCCAGCTTAAAATTTCCTTTTTATGAATATGTTCCTTTCCTATTGGTTGGTTTAATTAAAGCTCTTATTACTGACCTATGTTGATATTGATTTAGTACATATGGATGATGCACAAACATTGAGCTGGTTATTTAACATTTAGATTAGCTTGTTATCTAGAAAGAGCATGGGGGATGAGGAAAACAAGGTCTTTGTCAAGATAAACTGTAGATTTGTAAAATTTGTAAGATTTATTTCTTACTGAACAATTTACTTTTGCAAGACTATTGGTCATAATATTTTGTAAATTAATTTATCTTATGTGTCTTTTTTTCTGATACCTGTAAAACCAGAACATGACACATGCTTTGTTATGTGATGTTGTCTTGTAGTCCCATGTGGGATCCCTGACTGGTATGACACAGGGATAAAAACTAACTAACTAACTAACTAACTAACTAACTAACTAACTAACTTTAGGCCATATGTTATTTTGTAAAATTATTTATTTTATATATCTTATCTTTTATGTTTTGTTTTCTTTCTATAGCGTGATCTCTTGATTGTCTTTTGAACTGACAGCTGGCCAATAAAAACACTGATTAACTTTGTTTAGGAAAGGCAAAGTCATTTTTCGAGTGATGCAGCATCATCTGGCTTTGTACAAAATCACACTTCCTGTCTATAATTTGCAGCATCACTGTGATAAACATTTTTTAGTTCATGGTCGCTCGGCACAGTAGGCCTTTTTCTTTATTACCCATAAATGACATCAATCTTTTTTAAGGCTCATTTTAAATACAACAAAGTCAAGATCTGGGGTGTCCTTACAAATTTTGAGCATCCAAGTCCGTCAGTCAAAAACATATACGAAAGGAGCTTTTGGTTAAGAGTCGAAAAAATCTTCAAATAAGAAAAAACTCATCTGAAAAGCTCATCTGATAGAACGCTGCTCTGGGTCTGCACTTTTGAATAATCTAGGTATTTTGCTGGGCCCCCAAATAAACCCATTTCTCTGTTCATTTTCTCATCTTCTGAGGTTCATATACCCATACCCACCCACCCATGCAATTAAACTGGGAGGCAGACTGGCAGATACACACAAACACACACACACACACACACACACACACACACACACACACACACATCAACACATGCAGGCAATATAAAACAGTTTTCACTGATGGACATTTTGAGAATGCATTGGCTCTTTGCTGTCATGTGCTAAAGTGCACATGACAACAAGGGAAAGCAAGGGAAACAGTAGAGCCGCTTTAGCACATAATGTGTTAAGTGTCAGGGAAAAGGGAAAAGACAAAAGTCAGGAAGGATGAGTTTTCTCTTACTCGCAGCTCTCTTTTCATTCATTTTTTTTTTCCCAAAGTATCACCAGAATTATTGAGGTATCACCTTTCCTGGTATTTATACACATAACTAATTTCATTACAGCTGCATCAATCATCTCATCTGCATTGTTCGGCAGTTACCATATGTTTAAGTTTGAATCCTGAGACATACTTTAGTCTTTTTTCAACCTGGACCCTATTCTCCCATGTTTTTGACCAAATTTTGCCATTGGTCAAGTATTGATCGAGCGCTATACCTGGGGCAATAATGCACCGTCAATGTATGCCCATTCAGCAAAAAAGAAAAAAAAAAGAAAAAACAAAAAGGTAGTTTTAGAAAGATATGTATGGAAAAAGATAATTTTCTCTCAAGTTGCTCATGGCCTTCCTCCCATGTTTTTTTTTTTTTTTTTTTTTTTTTCATTTCATCATTTTGTCAATCGTCATCTTATAAATGTGTATATGCTGACTTCCTACATAACACACAAGCATGGACTGGTGTAAATTAACTGGTAAAATTAAGTTTCTCTATTAACAATTTTAGATATTTGGGCCTAATATATATATATATATATATATATATATATATATATATATATATATATATATATATATATATATAAATCAATCTAGTAATTATAGAAATGGATGGTTAATATACTAAAAATAAATAAATAAAAAGTGGCATTAGAGATGTTGGATGGTTGATTTCCATTAGTAGACTTCAAGTTGGTAGACAAGAGGTTCATGTTATGGCTCATGTCAAAATATTGTGGTACATGTACATGTGTACATGATGCCATGCTGTTATGTATTTACTATTGGAAAAGAAGATGCCCCTGAATCATAAAGAACTGTTCCAACTCATAATCAGTGTTGTTTGCTTTAAACAGTGCATGACAAAATCTGCCATTGTTATACAGCAGACGAACAGACAACAATATGGTAATTTAAAATATACTTGCTGACTTCTGGAGGAGGAGAACTCTGGAGAAAACTCGATGTCCTCCTTAGCAAATTCTGGACATCTCATGTGGACCAAAATACATTTCTCTCTAAACAGAGAACAGATGGTCTTTTGCACTTTACAGCATCTTATCCATTTGCGTATGGTGTGTGTGTGTGTGTGTGTGTGTGTGTGTGTGTGTGGGGGGGGGGGGGGGTTTGTTGTTTGTTTTTGTTTTGTTTTCACTTTTTGTTTTTTACTTTGTAGCCTATTGAAGTTTAATGACATCTTGCATTTTGTAATTACTGTTGAAATTTAATAAAGTTTTCTTTAAAAACGTTCTAGTCAATTACTAATGATTTCCGAACCTTCAAAAAGTTTATTAATGCTTTCTTTCTTGTTTCTTCAGCTTTGGTTTGTTTTGCTCCTCTCTTTTAATTGGTTCATTTGTTGGTTGACTAATTCTTATCATTTTAAATTTGGGGCTAAAATATGTTTGCAGAGAGAGTAACCAAATATTTGGACTAAGACCTGTGCCAGAGCAATTTCATGCCTCTCAGAGTCATGATTGCAGTCTACGAACCTAACACTTGTTTTATTAAATGTGGATTCTGTGATTTAATCTAATATAGTTTTTGTCAAATTGCTGTCCAAAGCTGCTCTGTGTATGCAGAAAAAAAAATACAGCTGCACAGTTTACAGTCGCTCTGCAAATGGGAAACAAACTTTGCCATGATAGTAATACAATGTCAATAACTTGAGATATTGTAGAGCTTCAGGAGGAGCACTGACAGAACTGTGGACAGACCCTCAGGTCATGTACATAAAATCAAACAGCGCTGAGCAAATAATGCTTCATTTGGTTGATTTGAAGCCACCAAAATAAACAATGTCAGTTTAAGTATACACTATATGTAGAATATTTTAAATGCTTTGCCTTGCTGCCTTTTCCATCAGGGACTTGAAGCTGCCACCAGAATCCATTCGCAAAAATAATATTTTTCTTCACAGAACTCATGAGTTTCTGGTCTACTGGGATGTCGATAGGTTGCTAAAGCTGTTCACACATGCAAATATTTAAACTGAATAAACTTACTGATATTACTAACTGATATTTTTAGTTGGCTAAAACTAAACACAGAGGGTTATGCATTTTATCACTTTTCCTATAAACCCTAGTGGAAATTGCTATGATCACACGTTCAAAAAAAAAAAAAAAGTATATATATATATAATATATATATATACACACATATGCACCGAATAACCAGACGGACTGAAGTAACTTTGACCAATTTGAAAAAATCCAATTGATTTGGTCTTAGGTCAGCTAGTACTTAAAATGCTATAAAGGAAATTTTAAAATTCCATTGCGGACATTAACGGCACTTTAATTGAATTCTTGGTAATTTAAAATGTAAATCCAACATGTATTATCAGCATATGTTTGATCATGTGCCCTTTTGCCTAATCCTAACCTTCTGAGCCAGTATGTGTATTGGTTAATGTCCTGGCGTTGATTGCCGTGTGCTTGTGTTGCCTAAACACAACCATGTGCAGCATCATCCCACTATGTGCTTGTGTTGACATCACAGTAGCTGCATCCCGGAATGTAAAGAGCTGACACAGAGGGATACCGAAAGCGTAATATGTAGATGTGAAAGTCGCAATATGTCACAACTTTAGGAACCTGTTATTCTACAACAACTCAAATCACAATTATTATTCTCTATTAGAGATTTATCTTGTCTGAGCAAGACCTGGTTATGAACATTAACAAACTGACCGGACCAGCAAAGGAGAACGACAACCATTTTAAAATTTTCTTGGGTATATTTTTTTAACTTTGTACAGAGCCAGGCTAGCAGTTCTCCTCAGCGTCCAGTCCTATTGCATTGGATTAATGCTTATTCAAAAGTTTGCTAAACATTCATAATAACAGATAAACTTTATTTGATTCTACATCGGTGTACTGTCTTCATCTCTTCAGTTTCTTTGTCTCAGAGGAAATAACTCATCATGTCAAAGATCAAGTTTCCTCCAGTGTGCTGCTATTCAGCTCACGGTTCTGCGTCGACACAGCCTTGGATTTGGCACTACGGTTTCTTCACAAACAAAACACTTATGGAGGCGTAGGGATGGATGGAAATGTGTGAGATAAACTGGTGAGAGGAAAATCATAGCTGAGACATATCAGTGCTGGCTGACCATGATAGAGTTTTAGAAAAAAGGTTTTGAACTTTCATTTGGCAAAGCGAGGAGCATGACACCAGTATGTGTGCTTAACAGCGAATTTGACTGCTGTTGAGCCCTAATGTCAGATTAAATCATGATCTGACACTGAGAGTATTATTTATGTGTCTTACTTTTAAATCCATTTTGTAAAACTAACTCGCAGTTGTACAAATACCCATATGGACGGTTGGCTAAAGTAACACCCTGAATGAACATGAGATGAACAGATGGAGAAAAAAAAAAGCTTTCACATCGTGCATCGGTACTCCATGTGACTGCAAAGAACGATTTTTCACACAGCTAGTTGATGTTCCTCCAACTCTTTTCTCTCAGTCCTTTAAATCAGAAGCTGTTTGAATGATATTTAAGCAAGTGGAGATGTATAGTTTTTTAACTTGATTTTCCTTTTCTATTCTCTACCCATATAAAATTGTGTTTAATTGAAACTATTATCACCAACAGTGGCTGTACTTTATAGCCATAACTAAAAGTACATATATCTCACCATTTAAAACCCCCAAAATGAGAAAATTGACTTGATTTAAAGCATAATGAGCGACTTCGACAGAAAAAAAAAAAAAAAAGGGTAATCAAAACATTTCCTGAAAATTAGTTGGGGGGTAATATTAGATATTACAAAAAATAGGGAAACATATGCAGACAACTATACATATAATTCTTTTAATTATATATTTAACGTTATTTCATAGAAAAAAATTGATTTAGGTTATTTCGCACTTTCTAGAGGTAATTTTCTTCTTTTTATTTTTTACTTTTCTATTTTTGTGCTTATTTTCAGTTCTTTTTCTTGTTTCTTTTTAATAATTACTTGCTCATTTTTGGGTAGTTTCTTGTTCAATTGCTTGCTGCCACACATCGCATGTTTTTGAAATAAATCAAGGCAATTTTTAAGGTTTTAAAGGGTTAAAATATCTGATATTTACTGTACTTATGTGTTAAAGTATATGACAAATGGGCTCAAATAAATTATATGACATTAAATATATTTAAGCATAAAAAATGAAAAAGTAAGTGGTCAGAATTTTGAAAATTATGACTTTAAAATGGAGCCTATAATACAGCAGGTATTATTACTTCCTTACAGTACACCACTGATTACTAATGTTGTGTGAAAACACTGCACTCAGCACTCTGACTCCTGCTGCTGTTACAGTGGCCTTTATAGTTAATTCGGCTACATTATGTTTATAATATTATAAAAGTTACATAATTGCAACCAATTCTATTAAATATTCCCCTGCATGTGTGAGAAACTGTTTGTCATACTGTGATATGCCAACATGTTGTCATTACAAATTGGTCACTACATCGTTAGCAGCAGTGTCTCAACCTGACGCAGTCCTGCGTATGCTACAGTTTGCATCTGGCTGCATTCTCAAGTGATGCCACCCTTGCGTGTATCATATGGACACAGTGAGGGCCATGTGGCCGTCCTCCAGTGTATATTAACACCCCGACCAGTTCATTTCAGCCGCGTTTCTTAGCTGACGCCATTCAGTACTATTTCATGCACACGTGAAAGGTGCCTTTGGGTACGGCACACTCACGCCAAACCGGCGCTATATTATGAGTTTGAAACGGGCTGAAGATGTCAAACACTGCCGCTTTGTCACTGATTGCAGCAAAAGATGCCAATGCCAAAAGCCTTTGGTAGCGGTTTGATTCAGCTTGTAACACGGCCAGATGGAACCTTTTGTGATATAATGATATGCCACCTTTTGGCTGGATGACACATAGTGCATCCGTTTGATATGGTTAGTGTCAGTTTGAAATGCTGCTGGTAACAATATAATATAAGGATCTGGGAGGCCTATTAAAGGTGGGCAGGAGAGATCAGCAGGATTTAGCACAGATTTAGCTGACAGAGAGGCAGCTGGAAGCATCCATCATCATAGGAAAAAACGTAAAGAAAAGAGGAAGAAACACATCAGATACAGACACTTTTGTGCACTTGGACTTACTTTATATTTTTTATGTGTATAAAAATGAAATGAATAAAAAGTTGCAGCCTTTACAGTCCCCTGGCACACTGGAAAGCTTATGGTCTCTGATGCGTGGTCCTTATTACTTTTGTTGTTGTGTGGTTTACTGAACATCCAACATGTAGCAGCAGGTTAAAGATTCAATATTGAAAATGCAGAGAATTACTTATGTTTGACCGCTCTTGCGAAAGGAGCTCCTATATATAAATTAAAAGACATAGCATGTATAAAAAGGTGCATGTACTGATTCAACAGATGGCCTGACACCCACCTTGGGTCCTGCTGGCTGTGTATTTCTACCTTGTGACATCTAATTAGTAGTTTAGTGTTTGTCAAGATTCCAATTAAATTTTTTGTTTAATAAAACTAAGTATTGAAAGCCAGACGTGGTAGCATTTGGCCACCGAGTCGTTATCCTGAATATACATTATGTTTTGCACCTTTAATTGCCATGGTATTTACTCAATCCATTAGAATGCAGCACAATTCCCAGCAGTGTGTTGGTTGGCGTTTGTAGTCAGCCGCCAGTCTGGCCTAATGAGAGTCTAGCTTCAGTGGAGGAAAGCTGACCTCACAAGCCAAGCGTGTAGGAGTCCAATGGCCGTCTATTAATTGTCAAGCTGCAAACTCGGTCTCCGTCTGCCTCGACCCAACCTCACCTCTCCGTCCATACCTCATCTCACCCCTCTTCATCCTCCCTCCTCTCATTATGCTGAGGAGAGGTGTCAGGAGTTGCTTAGGTTGAGAGTAGGCGGCAGCGCTCAAGGCTGAAAATGAGAAAACAGTTAAGATTCCACTATCCTCTCCAATAGTGTGATTAAGAGGATGGCGCATTGCTCATCACATCTCCCATTGACACCAGCTTTTCACCTTCCCATTTCTTCATCGGCTCTGTCATGAGGCGAAAAAAAAAAAAAAAAGGGAAGGAAATTGAGACATCTTTGCCAAGCTGCCGAGCAAATATTGACTTCTATCCACCCTGCCAAGCAAAGCGGCTGAATTAGATTTGATTCAATTAAACGTCTCGTGTTAATGTGTTTCTCTGCCGCTGTTGAGAAACTTATCGGACACAAATTGAATGTGCCGAGGTTATGACAACGCTGTCATCTTGATGGAAAAACAGAAGTGGTATTAAAAAAGAACTAATTTCACAGAGAGTTCAGGGTGATATTCAAATTGGTCTTCTCCGTCCTTTTTTTCCTCTCGTAACGCTCTGCCTCTCCCTCCCTTTGAATAGTGGTCATGTCATCTGCGTTTTCATGGCCAGCGTGCATTCGTTCCTTTCAGCGGCCCCTGAAAAGTGTTTCAAACTTAATAAGCGGTTCAATACATCAATGCACCGGGAGAAAATGTTTGCTTACAAATTTTATGGAAATTTCATTTTGTCTGCATGGCTTTTGGAGAAAATTAGATGTACATATACTTAAAATTCAGCTGCCGTGATTGGTAAAGTGCCAGGCGTACCTCAGCGCGTCTCTCGCTGTATGTAGATTTTAATTTTACAAGGACAGATACAGCCTGCAATGACAGATTACAGGCAACTACAGGAAACTACATTCACTGCCCCTGCAGCAAAACCTCTGTTCCATCTGTAATGTGATGCTACATATAGAAGCAGGATTAGACGTTTTACAAGGAATGGCTTCAACGCAGCCAAGACTGTCAAGTTACTGGACTTTTTGAAAGCAGTGGGGTAAAAGGTTGAAAGGACCATATCACAAGTTCAAAATACTTGCCATGTGGGCGGAAGCTCTGGGAACACGGACATGGGAGATATCAAGAGGGCATGGGCCAAGACTTGTGACAACTGCAGGGTACCGTGACCCATTATGAAGCACACCAAGTGTTGCACGCAAGTAAAGCTGGTTTCTTATTCCCTAAAGTGATAAAGAGTTGCTTGTTTAGTGGGCTACGAATGACTGTCATTGACTGTCAATGTTTTGTGAGTTTTATGCACTGTTGAAAAGATGAGATCCGAAGCTTTCCAAGTATATCAGAATTGTTGTTTTTTACTCTCTCTATTAAAGTATAAATAGTATACACCTGCCAACCTCTTTTTTTCAGTTAAAAAGCAATAGGTATGGTCAAGTTAGTGATTGATCAGGACCTAATCTTGGTATCTAAGCGCAAAGTATTAAAATTCTACAAATTGGGCCATACGAACCTGTGGACACATTGAACCTGTGCAAATGAGAGCGAAAGATAGCATATGATCCACAAAGCACACGCCATCACATTCTTTTCCCAATTTGTCACATAGTGCCACTCTGTCAGTGACCTCCACTTTTCATTTTTAGGTATCCGTCTTTATCAGTTGTTCAGGGATGCTGTTACAGTGATGTCAACAAATGCACACGGTGGGATAATGCAGCACTATCCTTATGTTTGCACAACAGCGTGGACTGTCACGATGGTTGGGATAAGGCAACAAAGTCACAGAAAGGTTTAGGTAAAACAGGCAAATGGTAAAGTGTAGAAATAAAAAAGAAAAAAAAACACATCCACATGAGAAACAAACTCCAGACTCCCACAGGAAAGTCAGTGGTTTGTGAGACCCATCCACCTCTGTTCCTGCCTGCCCGATTGGTGCACTCGCTCTCCTTATCATCTCCTTATCACATGGTTACCCGCGGCATTATTAGCTGACACTGTCCTTCAGCATTTCATGTGTACGCGACCGGTTCTCTCTGAACACGTTCTGAAGTGACACCAATTGTGTGTGTTGCATTTCCACATGCCCGGAGCCATCCAGGCGTCCAAAATGTTTATGTCATCCGACGCCGTCCAGCCGCATTCCAGTTGAATGCAGAAGCTGGCTTCACGCTCGTACACCAAAAGCACTGACATAGTGGCGCTATTTGACAATTTCGGATTGAGAATAACTGGTATGTTATACACTGATTAAACATGAGCATCTCATAGGGCCCCACTTCTAAATCCCAAACTATCCCTTTAACATCAAGCACTGTAATTGAGAGAGGATAAAAAAGCAGTTCAAACTAACAGAAAGGCAAAAATAAATAGCTGACAGAGAAGGCCTTCTAGAAAGTGGAATTAGTCTATTAAACACCTTTGGAATGGACTTAAATGCTTGTGATGAGTGCACCCGTAATGTCCCAAATAACCCCTCAAGGCAAAAAAAAAAGATATTGAGTGTATGCATCTATGGCAAATAGTGCAGCTCAAAGTGAAAACAGGAAGTGGATGTGTAAGCTATGATGAATGTTTACAAACTGCAGTTTAGGTAATCACTTTACTGTTTGCCTTTGTTTTCATTTCCAGATAAGTTTGACTAAACTGTTTCCAGCAAGTCTGATCGCCTGACTGCTCGCGTTTCTCACCCAGTTGGAACAATTTCTGGTGATTTATTATTTATTTTGTTTCTTTTCATCCAGCAAAAGCACAACGGGAATATTGGACATCAATGCTGTTTGGGTTCCTGATAATTCACAGGAGAGTGGGCTGACTGATCCTGCTTGTAGAGGAGGAGAGGAAGCAATTACAAATGTGGGAGTGGAATGGAAAACTAGTAAAACCATATAGATGGTAACTAATTACTTTTACCAAGGGAGCATTTAATTATCTGTTCATTTCTCTTTGCATAAGTGACAAGGACTGAGCAACACATATCTTCTTTGAGTAACAAACCCAGCAGCGCTAATCAACCAGCTAATATGCCAGCTAAGTGTGTTGGCAGCGGCTACGTGTTACATAAAACCTGTCCAGGAACTGAAGTCACCCATATCTGTAGGTTTGTTATTCTAATAGCATTTGTGTGTTTTTGTGTATATATGTATGTGTTCACAGTGTTTGACGCTGAGGAACTGTGACTGATGAGGTGATTATGAGGCAGGTGATCAGTATGGAACGCAGCGTCTCTGTCAACAGATGGTAAGAGGACACACAAACACATGCACATACAAATAGACGTGAGTGGCAAGGTCTATCTCCAGCTCTCATTTCCCTCCACATTCATTATATCCAAGCACAATTTCTACAGTATATTGCTTTTTCACAATAGCCTCAAGCGGCTGTAACAAAATGAAACTCAATATCATGAAACAGAGTTTAAACCTGTTTCATGGTGGTCCAAAACAAAGATGGTAGCAGAAAATGCTAGCTGTTTAATTTGTTGTTATGTTATTCGTTTGGAGGAAAACATGCAGAATAGCTCTAGAAGACATCGGAATGCTTTTAAAAGACTGGATTCTGACTACCTCTCACTGAAAAGACAATGTGACACACTAACAAACTTGCAAAATCACTATTTGCAAGACTACAACTAGATTCCTTTGGGGATTATTTCCCATCCTGCTCCTGATTAAAAATATTACACCAAACTACATGTAAGAAATATTATGTTTCCACAAAAAAAACAGCTTGTTCTCATTCAGAGTCATCACATATTACCACTTTGTCAATGGACTTCCGTGTCTACATTTTACATTTTAGGTATCCTGCTGAGTCTGCTGTGGACGTTCGAGGATGTCACTACCGACGCTTGGAATGTCAACAAGAGTACATGATTGGATTAGGTATCAAAGGCACAGAGGTTAGGTTTGGGCAAAAAAAGGACCGGGGTAAGGTGTAGAAAGAAAACATGACATTCAGACAGGATGCAGACACTGGATTCCTGCATGGAATACCAGGGTTTATTGAATCCATCCACCACCCCTTCCACTTGCCCTTATATTATGTTGTTACTGGCAGAATTTCAGCCTGACACTGTTCTTGGGCATATCGCGTGGACACAACAGGTTCTGTCCCCTGGAGACTGTTGTTGGTGTCCTCTGTGAAACTAAAAGTAATGTTAACTTAATGTACTTACGTCCTTATGGTGTTACGCCATGTTACGTGATGGACCTACATCACTAACGGCCTATTAAATCTCCTACATGGCAAACATAGTTATTTGAACTGAAAAGTCAAAGTCTTTTTAGCAACCTAAAGTCACAGTTTTGGTGCCTAAACTCAAACATGCAGCCACCACACAATTTTAACACACCACTTGCTACTAACATGTAATGTGGCACTTGGATATCAAGGTCATTTCAGATATTTCTGTGAGATTACATTCAACCTATTATGCTCATTCTCTCTGTCTCTCCAAAACAAACAAACAAAAAAACAACAGCCTCAAACCCTGAGGTTTCACCATTTTTACAGTTGTGCACTGACATAATCGTGACTCTGTCATCCCAATCTGTTGTCATCAAATATTGCCATTTTCACAGTGCTTTCAGCGTGCAATCCTGACAACAAAAGCTACCTTTTATGTCCACATCACAGCCGCTGGACGGCGTCAGCTGAGAATGTAGCCATTGAGAAGCAGTTGCAGTGTTATTGTATGCCCTGCCACGGCAGCCTGATAAGCAGACCCGCAGGGACACTTGACAATGAGGCCAGACGGACCCTGTCCAGTCTGCATAATACGCCAAAGAATGACATCAAGTTGAAATGCAGTTGGTAATGTATGGAAATGGAAGTCCTTTGCAAATGATTTGCAAACGATGAGAACGTGTTGAAAAACGACAATCTTGTGGCATTTGTGTCAAAAGGAAACATACCATATTTACAATTGTTCACTAAGATTAACTGTGACTCTGGCGTTCCCCAATGTGACTCCATAACCGACTCTAAAGACAACTCTATTATGGTGTGATCCCCGCTTAGCTTTTACAAAATAGTTTTATTTCCTCAAATTATGACCTTTACATAACCCGCACCTTAATCTTTTGCTAACCTTAACCATAAAATAGCTGTACCCTCACACAATCAAAACTTAAAGTAAGAAGTGTCAAATCAACCAAAGTTCAAGAGTCATTTTTTCATAATGGCAATTTGAAAAATGCCAATAATGCTAATTAAGAATTTGGGAAACGATTGTTTGGGTCCTTTAGTTTGAAAGATTTTTTAAATTCCTGTCAGTGTATCCTGTACAGTCATGCATAAAACATACAATATGACCAAACAAAGAAAAACCTGAAGGTCTAATCAGAATGTGTGTCTCAAAGTTGTGAGAAGAGAAAATCGGACAGGAGCAAGGGAATGAGACAGAGAGAGGAATCGTAGACAGGGGGAGGTGGTATGAATGTACAAACTTGTTGTTTTGACAGTTGACATTCAGTGCTCTGCTTTTGCACGGCGCCTCTGATAAACAGTCATGCCAATAAAGCGGCAGAGTTGAAATGGGAGAATGACGAGGCGTGCAGAGCCGCTGCGTCTCCTGCATTCTGACCGAAGGGCCCTGCTCCTCTTTCACGTTTAATGTCGCTGCAATCCATCAGAGCCTCCATCTGTTCACTGTCACCCTGCCATCCATCCATCCATCAGGACCCCTGCCTCTCACACACACACACACACACACACACACACACACGCACACACACACACACACACATCCTTCCCAAGTAGACAGCCAGTGGCACCGCTACGAATCACTGCACCATCTCCACTTTCTCTAGACCCCCGGACTCCCTGCAGACAGGAACATCACTGTTCCTTGTGATTCTTTGTAAATAGTTGTTTCATCTGACTTTTAGTATATACTGTTTACATCATTGGTTCATGTTCTGCATAAGGGAAAAGTTTACTTAGATACAGTCTAGCTGGTTCACTTTCACCTTCTAACACCTTAATTCTACCCGTTTTTGGCACGTCCATGTCATTTTTCAGCTCCGGAAGTTGCAGCTTGCTCCATCATCACTTAAGATGAAACACATTCAAACTGAAAAATGGACACTTTAAAAATGCTATGAAATCTTGGGTGTTAAAGTTCACTCTTGAGCTCGAAAGAAGCAGTTTGACAAATTAGTATTTTGCCCAAAGCTTTCAGCTGCACCTTACATTATGATTCAGAGACTTACTACACTGGTTTCCAGTTTCAGTACATATATTACAGCATACACGATGTGTGTTTTTTTATGTGTTTTTATAATCTGGAAGTGTTTTGTGGTGAGCTTGACTTCTTCCAAAAAACATGGAATGAAGGCAATGGGCAGCTTAAGAAATGGGACAAAAAATTAAAATTTAAATAAATAAAAATAAGTTTGAATATTTGTTTTTAAAGTTGAAAATCAAGTAGAAAAGAAAAAAAAAAGTAACAAAAAAGTAACAGCCAGCCATTTTCTGTAACCGCTGGTCCTCGTAAGGGTCGCGGGGGGGCTGGAGCCAATGTCATTGGGCAGAAGGCAGGGTACACCCTGGACAGGTCGCCAGACTATTGAGGGCCGACACATATAGACAGACAAACATACACGCTCACAGTCACACCTAAGGGCAATTTAGAGTCACCAATCAACCTGAGCTGCATGTCTTTGGACTGTGGGAGGAAGCCGGAGACCCCGGAGAGAACCCTCGCAGACATGGGGAGAACATGCAAACTCCACATAGAAGGGCCCCCGCCCATGAACCGAACCTCGTTCCAACCGGGTGTCGAACAAGGGACCCTCTTGCTGTGAGGCAACAGTGCTAACCACTGCTAACACTGTTTTGATTGTGTGAGGGTAGCACTGTAACAAATAAGGGCATTACTTGAAAAAGTACTAAAACTTCTATTAAATCAAATAATACTTAAAAAAAAAATCCTGTAACATAATTGTTAATAACAAATATAAAAAATAATAAATGTAGTTTTGGACATTTTCATTTTTTTAAAGCAAATTTTGGGTTATCACCTTTTACTAATTTATTTCGATTTGTTGGACATTTCTTGCCAAGTTCCTTATTGTCTTTCCCCCATGTTGTCTAAAGAAATAAAACCAACTCGTTCAGGTTTCAAAGGCTTAAATGCTTTTGAAAAGCATCTGGATGCAGCACAAGAAAACTTCAATTCAGGTTTCAAAGGGTTAAAACTAGCAAATTCATCCAGATAAAACAATATGCTTTCGTTTGAACATGGGATTCATTTGTGACCTTTATTAGTACTTTGACACACTTTAAACTCCACTTGAAAACCTTTTGCACATCTTTTAGCCACTTTTCATGGTCTGCGTCAATGTATGGAGACTGACTGCACTCTTTTCTTGTGTTGTGTTAAAATGATGAAATGAATTCTGTCCATCTGACTTGCTTCCATAGAGCAACTCATTCTCCATGTCTGTTGTCAATGCCTGTCCCCTTTGCCTTTAAAATCCCAGACGGCCCCCTTCGTGGACCTTCAGAGTTAATTCTGATACCACTCAGGGCTGCATCACTGACTCGCAACAGTAACACACACCGCAGTGACATACACTTTAACTGCAGTCCTCTCCCATTCACTCAGCCTGTCTATGTGCTAGTGGGTTAACACGAGTTGCATTTGGCAGGGAGAACATTTTGAGTTTTGATAGATCCACTTCGCTCCTCTGGAGGCAGAGTGTACTCATGCATTAATCAAGGTCTGCCAATTATAAAGAGTATGTCTGTTGTGTCCAGGGGCATCACTTGACTGAGAGCTTTACATGGGATTAGCCCCTGCTTGTTAGGGTACAGGGTGGGGGTGGGGACTCTAGAGCCACACTGCCTCAGAATAGGGAGAAAAATGCAAAGAACACAAAATGTTTGAGAACAGTATGACACACTGTATAGTGTGGTATGTAAAAGATGCATTATTCCACCAGCATTACTTTTTTTTAAATTTTATTTTGAAAAGCCCCCTCTTCCCCAGACTCAAAGCCTTTTTACAAATTAAGCTTAAAACTTTAGCTTATAAAATGTGCTCCTAAAAAGTATCTTATTTTCCATCTATGCAACACATTATATGAACATAAAGATGTTAAAACACAAAAAGTTAAACTGAACCTCAAACAAAATAGAGTTGTAACAATGGATTGTGAACTCTCAGAACCACTTCAGAACAGTTCTTTCAAGCTCTTTTGAAGCCAGCAGCTCATGTGAAATTAAAAAGCCTATTGATTCAGGTGAGTGCTTAGTCCTGCACGGAGTGAATTCACTCCTAGCTTTTACACATCTCAACATCTACAAAATCTATTGTTCATCAAGTCATAATACTGATCATCATATTTTGAATAATCTGATCCTGGTCATCCTGGTGATTGTCTCAGGGTGATCGTGAGTGGATATACAACATACAGCCAAGTAACATGGGATAGATAAAATGTTATTTCATTGTAGCAAATATTGGTGACTTTCATTTTGAACTCTTTGAACTGGCCAATAAACTGGTGAGTAAGTTTATCATTTATCATATCATTTATCAATGTTGCATCTGCACTAAAACTGGTTTGGTTAAAATAATAGCGTGGTGGTTCTTGTGATGCATCGCTCGCAGTCTCAGCAACATTTTAAGGCATAGCTGGCTCTCTGTCTACCAGAGGTCTTCTTATTTAATTTGCTAATCCAGTAAAAACGTTTCTGTATGATTTAAGGCAGCGGTTGTAAACCATTATTTTTTTTTTTATTGACTGGTTTTTATCTAATGATCTTTTGTTGTTTTCTTTGACTACTATATAGCTTGCCTTCTTCATAATTGTGTTTTCTGTTGTTGGCCTGGCTTTGAAGGGTGTTTTGGAGCTTTGTTTTATGGTATTTCCTATACACAGACCCGGAGATAAAGATAAACTTTGGGGCCATAACCCCCTGCTAATCAGATTTTATGTCGGGGCCGTACAAGAAAAAAAAAAAAGTTAGTTCTTGTTAGTGTAGTGATAAATTCTGTCTTTTCTGAACATTAGTTTATCTTTATTGTTAGACTCAAAGTCCATCAATAAAACATACAGCACAAAGAAGGTATAGTACAGGCATTAAAATAACTGTGAAAATGAAAGGGTGACACATTAGTTCACAATTTCATTCAAAAACCTTTACTTTTGGGGAGTGAGATTAAACAAGTTTTAATTTAAATGTGTCCGCTAATGGTACTTTCTCAGACATATCACTGGACCCAGCTTTAGGGAACATCGATCCAGCAAAGACTGTGGTGATACTAGCAGCATGGCTTTAGGGGTGACAATGTCTCAATATAGTTTAGGTATTCACCAAAATAAACGAGTACCTAGTGGTATTGAAACATCTCCTGTCAAACTATACATACATTCAATGCTTTTTTTTTTTTTTTTTTTTTTTTCGCTAGGGGTCTGATGCCAAACAGTCTGGACTTCCTGCTGGATTCTCCTGTGAACAGTCATCTGCCCATTTAGTACAAGCTAACACAACAGCAGTGACAAAAAAACAACACTGAGCTGTTAAAGAGTCCACGCAAACCCACACCAACATCAAATTGTCTCACTTCTGCTGTTAAAGCCATGAAAAGCAGTGTCAAGCACTGGGGTTGGTAGTTCAACAAACCAAGATCCCAACAAAACATTTAAAAGTGTGAGTACAATCCATGCTGCTTCTTTCACATTATGGGTATTGAACGAAGTGCTCTATTGGTATTGGAATTACTTTAAGCTTGTTGTAACTGGAATCTTTATTTGAGATGTTTTTTTATAATCTGGATTACATTCATGTTCCTCAGAGGTCGAATCCAGAGGTGAGCCTCTGGCCACCATTTTGCCCTCCCAAGTTGTCACATATTGCTGCTTTGTCAGTGTACTTCTGCGTCTACATCTCATGCACTAGGTATCCATCTGTGTCTGCTTTTGACATTCCAGCATGCCACCGACTTTGCTGAGATGTAAACAAAAGCACATGGAGGGATTATGCTACAAAAGCATGTGGTTATGTTTGGGCAACCAAAGCACATGGCAACCAACCCCAGGATGCCAACAAAAGTGCATGCTTAGGATGATGCAATAAAGCCACATGTGGTTATGTTCAGGCCCAAAAGGCAAATGGTAAAGTGAAGAGTAAAAACATCACATGCAGTTAGGAAGTGAACAACCGACTCCTACATAAAAGTCCAGGGTTTGTTGGATAGTTTGTTGGATTAAATGCTAGCATGCCTCACCGAGATGTAACCTATACTCTTCTAATTACTCAAATCAAGCAACTTTGGCAGACAATTCTTGAAAATTCCAAGAAATATTCTTGCAGTGTTTTGTCACAAACTGGCTCAGTGAATGTGACAAGGAAGGCATTGCCAATACCATGCACATGATGATGTGTTTGAACGCGCATGCATTTGTGTCTGCTGCATCTGAATTCGAGGGATCTCCGTTGCATTTTTTTTTTTTTTTTTGTCTTTTATTTGTTTTAAATTGATTTTAAAGTGTTTTTTTTTATCTTGACAGGAAGTTCCTCTTACATCTGATCACTGCAATCAAATCATTAATCGGAGGATCCAAAACCTCAAATTAACTTGGTTTAAAGTGCTGTCATGCCACCTAAAGGGAGAGGCGGAGACGAGGAATGTGTGTCTCTTATTCAGGTGCGTGAGATAGTGGAGCAGTATAAAACATTTTATAAAGAGTTGATGGAGCAACAGGAGCGCAACTCTTAAGAACTTTTTAACAATAATGACTGAGGCAAACAACAAGAGGCTTGACCTCGCAAAATAAATGAGCGGATTAAGAGAAAGCCTCCACTATATTCAGAGGGACATGGATGAGCTCACTACCAAGCACAAGTTAACTTCCTCAAAACTTTCTAAAATTAATTCAGAGGTTTTGCGCATTACTAAAAACATCTGATCAGTTCTGCCTAAAATAGACTACTTGTAGGGTCAGTCCCGAAGGAACAACATTGTGACAGACGGCATCCAAGAGTCCAACAACGAAAAATGGGCTGTGTTGGAGGCTAAAGTGCGAAAACGGGGGTTGAGTTGGAGCGAGTGCATCGAACTGAGCAATCAACTGGAATGAAAGCACGGCCAAATTTCAAGATTTAAGGACAAATCCCAGGTCTTGGAGAACGCAAAAGATCTAAAAGGATCGAATGTTTACATCAATGACGACTACTTAGATGCTGATTGCCAAAACTGTGAAAATCTCATAACAGCCATGAAGGATGCCCAAGAGTGAGGTGACATTGCATGTCTGCGACATCTGCGCCTCTCAGCGTCCAAGGAGTAACAGAATAGCCCAAAGTGAGGGCCAGTGATCCCCAGTACGCCACTCCTGCACCCTCGGAATACTTTCCACCACGAGAATGAATGAACTCTGTTCAAAACAATGCCACAGCCCAACACATGAATAACTATGAACTCAACAAACCAACACGAGTGAAAAGAACTGTATTGATTCATATTGATATAATATATCTGTATATTGATTATAGTAACAATCTCATTCACTCATGATCAAAGGATAAACTTGGAGGTGGGATCTCTTTATATGTGAGTAATGATTTTCAGTTCTTAGTAAGAAAAGATCTCTCTTTGAATTCCGATGAAAATGACATTGAATCTGTATTCTTGGAAATACATCTTTGTCCTCATTTTGGTGGAAAAAAATATTATAATTGGAGGTATCTATAATTGGAGGTATCTACCGCCCACCTGATACCAACATCAATTGTTTTAATGAAATGCTCTCTGCTACTCTGGGTGTTATTAATGATGAAAGAAAACTATGTTTTCCATGTTTTCTTTTAGGTGACTTTAACATAAATCTTTTTAAATATGAAAACCATTCACCTACAGTGGATTTTCTAAATGTAGTATATTCATCCTACTTCCACCCCCTCATTAACAAACCAACCAGAGTGAACAGTAAAAGCGCCCCATTAATTGATAATGTTTTAACAAATTCTTTTGATAGTGTATTGAATTCAGGAATTTTGTATACAGACATTTCGGACCATTTCCCTGTATTTCAATTAATGTTAGCAAAATGTAGGATTCAGAAAAGGTTTAAAGATGAAGCGTCCTATTGAATATTTAATGAAAGAAATATTGAACGATTCAAGTTCATGATCGAGGATGTTACATGGGAAAATGTCTATATACTACATGAAGCAAAACTTGCACACAAATCATTTACACAAATATTCAGTTCTTCATTTAATACATGTTTTCCTCCAGTTAAATGTAAGACCAAGTCAGGACGGGGCTGCTAGCAAACCATGGTTCTCTGCAGGCTTACTGAAATTCTCTCTAAAGAAAAATAAACTCTTTTGCTATATCCTACACCCCACGATTCATAAATTTAAAAAAATCTAAAAATAATTTTACACATCCGTATAACGAAAAAGAAATATTATTCAAACACGTTTCAAGAATCTGCCAGCAGCCTCAAGTCCAAGTGCAACATCATTAATCAATTAATAAATAAGAAAGGGACCTCTGTAAAAATTCCATCTCAATTTTTGGTTGTAACATTTCATATACTAAACCTTCTGATATAGCAAATGGACTTAATTATTATTTTGCTAATAGTGGTGGCAAACTTGTGGAAAAAAATAGCTCATACAAATGAAAGCCCTATGGATAATATTGATGGTTGTTTTTCCACCTTCTGTAGATTTAGACTGAAAAAGTGGTTTCAAATGAACAAACTGTCTTTAAATGTCAAAAAATCCAATTTTATAATTTCTACAAACAAAATCAAAAGTTAGTTAAGCAGTTAAGAAAGATGCCAAACTTTTCATTAATTATTTAGAAATTAATCAAGTCACCTCTGCAAAATTCCTAGGTTTATTATTAGATGAACAGCTGTATTGGAAAGACCACATTGAGTTTGTGTGTAAAAAAAACTATGACGTCTCTTGGAAAACCCAGCTCTGTAGTGAATCAGTCATGTCCACTGACACTCTACTATAGTTTAATATACCCATATATATCATACTGTAACATTGTGTGGGCCAGTATATATCCTTCTTCCCTGCAAAAAAATTTGTTAGTCCAAAAGAAATTTGTCCAACTGGCAACTGCATCAAATCATTGGGAATCATCGATTCCTCTTTTCAAGAAATTAAATGTTCTGTCTATTTTTAATATCAATATATATCAAACAAATATTTTTATGTATAAATGTATGTTTAAAAAGCACAGCTTACCAGATGTATTTCATAGCCTTTTTATAACGAACTCTGACATTCATTAATATCCAACAAGACAAGCACAGGACATTTATCCCCTATTACTGCACAACTCTCGGTCAATATGCTCTAAAACACATGTGTTCATTTAAGTCTAACATGAAAAAAAAAACCATCTGTGGTGTTGTTAATGTATTAACTCTACTGATGTATGCTTCTGCTTATTTTTGTTGACTATAATTGCTTGTTTGACATATTGTCATGGTAAGGCGAAAATTACAGTCAGTATTTGAATAGTCTGTGAATTCTAGAGGGGAGGAGTTTACTAAAAGCCCCTATGGGTTTCTCCACCTCTCTTGCACAGTTGTTATCATGCTCGGTATTATCTACTTGCCTTTATCAAATTTTGTGTGCCAATATAATTTAAAAAAAGGAAAAAAAAATGAGTACACACAAGAGATTCCATAAAAAAACATTTAGAATTTATTAAACTGGCACATACAAAAATGAACAAACCAAATCAAAAACCAGCAGTGCAGGGTGGATGTCTGCTGGAGGAAGGGAAAGAACGAGTCAACACCTGGGCCAGATTTTATAGCTTAAGAAGCGTAATCAAGCTAACGACATTCCCTTGTCTGCACATGGCAGCTGCCTGATGAGGCTGGGCATGTCAGTAGGGTTTAACAGTATGTAGAGGATGGGTTATGCAATGCTAACTTTTGATGCTGAATGGACCAAACCACACTTTTGTCTTATAAGACATTAGAACCCACTGTTACTTGAATTAGTTTCATAAGCATATTCTAAAGGCAATGACCCATACATGTGTGTCTGCACTACATGCCTGCAGTAGAATTGATCACTGGGACTTATTGATTTCCATTTCCTCGCTGCTTGTCCCATTCAAGAAAATTTAACAAGATGGATGTGATAAAGGCTAAAGTTCAGACCTGGTTCTAATTGTGGCCATTGTTAATTAGACATAGCTAATTGGGAAGAGTGGTTGTCTCTGGGGTCCATGTACACATGGTAGCTGCTTTAAAGTCATTTGATTAATTCAATACCAAGAGTGGACTATGCAGAGGGACATTCTCTACACTACAACCACTCGTATGTATGTTCCGAGGGTTCAGAGGTCAAGGAAAGAACATTGTCTTTCATGAAGCTCAGAAAATTCCTGTAATGGGGGTAAAACCTGCATTTCACCCTGCCTGATTAGATCACTCTTAAGAAGGGTGTTTTCACAAATGAAAATACAGCCAGTTTTGCAGTGATTTTGGCATAAGATCCAGACGCTAAAAGCCACGTTTTGCATCCAAATGATACGCTGCTGGATGGCATCACCTAAGAATGCAGCCACACAAAACTGTTCACAGTGATATTATGCATCAACGGACACACGGACGGACGGATAAATGGATGGACACATGGCACCTGCCACAGCAGCATCATACGCAGATAGGCAACGTCAGAACTGGGTTGGCCAAAACCTGCTGCATTGGCATAATAGGCCACTGAATGGCATCAGGTTGACATGCAGCTGGAAACAACGTAATATGAAGAGCACAAGGTCCCTAAAGGGCGGGTGGGAGGGTCGGTGGATGGGTCCAACGAACCCCAAACTTAAATGCGTGTTTGCGTCCTATCTGAATGTGATGAGGGATTTTTCTTCACTTTACCATGTGCCTAAACCAGGCATGGGCAAACTACGGCCTGCGGGCCATATGAGGCCCGTTAGGCTTTTTAATCAGTAGTAACAATCCCATTCATTTTGCCTTTTCCCTGAAATGGCCGTGTTTTCCCAAAAGATGGCGCACTACAGACACACTGACCTTTGTTGGAGTGTGGTGTATTATACTCTCTACTTCACGTTTTCCCTTTGCTCTTTGCCCTTTGAGCCCTTCTGTAAAAATGAGCGGACCAAAGAAAAGAAAAGTGGACACCGAGTGTTGTATGTCTGATATGCCAATAAACTGTTGCAGTTTTTAAAGAATACAATATCAGCCATGACTTTGCCATGAAGCATGCTAACTATGCTAGCAGGCAGTCAACGCCGGAACGAGCGGTTACTGCCATCCAAAATGCGAAGAAATACAGCAAATCACTGGATGACCTGCACAGAGAATTCTGCCGTTGGTTCTCTGATTTTGAAAAAAAATTGACGAGTCACTTCAGCTGGTGTCCTGTCCCCTGTCACAAGACCCTGAAACACCACAGCAGGAGCTGCAATTAGAACTGATTGATCCTCAGTCTGACTCTTTCTTAAAGGAGAAGTTCAGCTCTCTTAAACTGAATGACTTTTATGCTTAACTTAAGAAAGCCACGTTTCCAAACCTCCAGAGGATGGCACAGAAGATGCTGCCGTTGTTTGTCTCATCATGAACATCAACAAAGGCCATCACAGATCCAAGTTAACTGACCAACACCTCAGATCTATCCCGAGTATTGCCGCAAAAAAAAAAAAAAAAAAAACTAACTCCAGACTTTGATGCACTGGCGAAAAAGAGAGACCAACAACACTGTTCCCACTGAAATTGAATGTGAGTTTCTCTACTGTGTAATGAAAAAAAATGCATTTGTACAATTCATACAATAAACCTTCCATATTCATGCTTTGCTACCTGTTGAAGGCCAAAACCTTCGTCATTTATATTAGTTCACACAAACACTTCATCCATCTGCTCCTGGCCCAGCCCCTCTGTCAAATTTCAGAAACCATTGTGGCCCGCCAGTCAAAACGTTTGCCTACCCCTGCCCTAAACCTAACCATCCGTGTCATCCGTGTGTTTTTGTCGACATCCCAGCATTGGTTGCCCTGTGCTTTTTTTGCCTAAACAAAACCACATGAAGCCCACTATTTGCTTGTGTTGAAATCATGGTAGCTGCATCCCAGAACATAGGTTGCAGACACAAGGATACCAATACGCTTATATGTAGACGCAAAAGTCCACTGCAAAGCGTCGATAGTTCGCCTACCCCTGCCCATTCGTAACTTTGTTGCCTAATCCTAACCATCTGTGTCAGCATGTTGACCTCACAGGGTTCATCGCAATGTGCTGTTGTTGTCTAAACTTGCACCACATGCAGCATCATCCCACCATGTGCTTGTGTTGACATCACTTTGGTGGAGCGTGAAAAGCACCAAAGGATACTTAGAGCATCATATGTAGACACGGAAGTCAAAGTGCAAAGTGGTAACGTCAAGATTTGGGATGAGAATGGGCTGAAACCACTTCCCATCAGTGGACGACTTGCTCTAGCTCCTGATAGTAACTAATAGTAAAAAAAAAAAAAAAAGTCAAAGTCTACTGCACAATTTAAAAGCTTGTAGTACATCATTATGCCATTTGTGCATTGACTTAAAGTGGAAAATGTCTCATGTGTCTACTCCTATCTCATTTTTGACAATCTCCTATTTTCTAACACCCATGCACAACCCACTCTCTTTTAATGTAACTCAAGACGTCACCCATGGGTTCTGCCATTCCTGTCACTAGTGTTGATCTCCTTCCCATTATTCTCCAGTCTTTTTTGTTTTCCATTTTATGGTAACCTGGCATTCTGGGATCATGATAAGAAAATTCTTAATAACCAGAACAGGTCTGATGAGAAACTAACTCAATATAACAACAACAGATCTGAGCATAACACAAATAAAGATCAATGAAGGAAAGATCTAGATAGAATGGGTAATAACGGGACAGGATCTCACGAGAGCAGCTCTAATGAGAAAAAATCTATTTATTACATGGAAGCCTTACACAATGATGTTTTGGAGATGAATGCAATCCCATCATCCTGCCGTGTCTTTTCAAGGTAAAGTCTCTAGGTGATGTTTGCGAAGTAATGAGAGGCATTTTGTTTGCTCAGTCATAAAAGGTATTACAATATCCAGTGAACATGGATTACAACACATATATGTTTACGATGCCAAAGATGATTATTTTGTTTGTGCTGCAGAGAGGAAAATAGTGCTGCAGTGCATACTAAACAGGCTTGGCTCTGAAGGCTCACCCTCAGCGCTGCTCACACTAAACTGTTTAGTAAGACAAAGCAATTATGTGAATATTTTAATCTCTTGACAAAGCCCAGGTGCCATACCTGCGTGGTGTGTTATAAATAAATAGGAAACGCGCAAATATATTAAGAGTCAATGCTTTACCATATTGGAAGGTGGGGGAGCCTGGAATCATCCTTGGCCAAAGTGATAAAATGTCAACTCCTTTGTGGCATTCATCAAAGCCATCCACAACTCCCACACAGTTAAAGAGTTCTGTGGACAGAGGTTACCTTCACATGAAAAGGTCATTGCGACTTTTACTCTTACAATCACAATAGTTTCAAACACTTCTGCCTTTAGATGTTTTCAGATTACACATCCCACAAACTAGCTTCCTGAAAACACACTGAGCGCTTTAGGATGTATTGACACTTTGTCTCTCGGAGCCCCTTGTGTAGGCGTATGAGTGTATGAGTTTGGAGTGTTTCTTGTTAACACACTTGCCAACCTTGAGACCTATTAATAAGGAAGATTTTGAAACCAAAGCAGGGGCTCTGGGTGTTCATGCTTAACCAAAAATGTTTAGTTCAGTTTAGGCCTTGATTCCTGTTTCTTTTCTGGTGACTTCAAAAGAAATGAAAATAACTAAATAATAATTAAAATGCACCAGAGTTTTTGTATTAAACACATTTAATTTGGTTTAGTTTTGCTACTCCAGCAGGGTACCAGCTGGGGGGAGGCCAGGCTGTAGGCTTGGCTCTTGGCAGGAACCAACAGTCAGTTTTCCTTCCTGGCCGAATAAACCGTTGGTTCTGGATGCAGTCTTTGCAGATCCAAGGTTATTGAAGAAATGACCCTACTCTACTAGCCTGATCTTATTCCAAACTCATACAATAGTGCTGCTTTGACAGTGGTTTTGGCATAAGTTTACAACACAACACAACACATGAAACGTTACTTGCCAGCGTCAGGTGAGAACATGGGTGGACAGAACCAGTTGCATTGTTATTATACGCTGGCGGCAGCGGGCTGCGGGCGGCGGGTGGCGGCAGACAGCAGCGGATGATGGCGGGAGGCCGCAGCAGCATCACTTGAGAATGTGGCTGGACTGCACCTGCTGCATCATAAAACGCCACAGGATGGCGTCAGGTTGTGACGCTGTCTGTAAACACATAATATCAATAGCACAAGGGCGCCTATAGGGCGGGCAGGAGGGGGTGTTGATAGTCTGACAAACGGAATTACATGTGGGAGTCCGGTGATTGCTTCCTGTCTGACTGTCATTTTTGTTTATACACCCTAGCATGTGCATCCTTTCCTGAATCCCAACCATCTGTGGCCGCATGTGCATTTTTTGATATTCTGGCATTGGTTCCTTGGCAACCAGTGCCAGAATATGTCTAACCATAACCTCCTGCCGCATGATCCCTCCATGTACGTTTGAAGCAGAAGGATACATAAAACATAATATGTAGACACAGTAGTCCACTGCGAAGTGGCAACATGTGATGACTTGAGATGAGAATGTGTTGACTCTGAGTGCCTTGTTCTCATTGCTTTTGTTGGTTAGATTGTTTAGATTCAGGCAAGAGGAATAGGATTGGTTAGGCTTAGGGAAATGATATCAGGGTTGGCCAATCAGCAGCAGAGAGAGGCAGAGTAAGACGGGATGTTCATTTGTTATCCTAACAAACACAAATGTACGTCCTGGATGTCTAACTGAGGTGGAATGGGATGCTCACAGTCTCTGGAAAACAGGGGTACCCTGTTGTGGAGGAGGAGCTTAAGCTGGGTTCCCCTTATCCTTCGAGGCGTACGGAGACAGGGAAGAATACACTCACTAGCAGCCACAGCCGATTACTTTGCGCCCTCTCTTACCTTAAAGGAACACAGGCAGGGGGAGCTCCAACAGAGAAAATAGCACACTTTTATATTTGTAGGTCTTGGCTCATACACACTGTACAGTAACAGAAACAAGTTGTGATTACGAAAAGAAAAGGAGGTGGTAACATTTGAATGAATAAGGAGAATTGTGGGAGACATTTGCCCACTTCTTTTTATTGTGTACACTAATGGTTGCTGGAGTGCACAGGAGGATAGCTATTTGGTTAAGTTTTCTGAAGCCACTGTATTGTAATCACTTCCTCAAGGTCCAGTATCTGACTGTGGGAATTTTGCCTACTGATTTTATTTCATGGTGTGATAACAATTTCCTAAATGTATCTAAAACTAAAAAAATACTCTTTTGTTTTTGGACGGAACACAGATGATGCTACAGAGAGCATCATACACAATGAAAAGGTGGAAATGTTGTGGTCATATAAATACTTGGGAACTTTCTTTGAAGTCCATCTTAAGTTTGATGTAAATACTGAGGCTGTTAAGCACAGGCAGCAAATAATTAATCTTCTCCGCAAACTATACTCCTTCTCTGTCAGGACAGTCATCGTGGCAGAAATCCTGAAAAAAATTCGAGTGAAACTCAGAGACCTTAATGCTTACTGTAACTAACAAATCCTATGGAAGTTTCCAGGCATCCACGGGGCAAAGTCCTTGCAGGTGAATTTTCTCTGTTACCATCAGGGCGTCATTATGCATTACCTACTTGCAAAAGAAAAATGCTATTCTAAATCTTTTATCACTTTGGCAGTCAGACTTTTAAATTCCCTGCAGGTGTTAAACATCTGTATACGGTATGACTTTATTTTGCACTGTGCATTTTATCAACTACTGATGCATTATTCTTATGCTGGTTCCCTGGCTCCTGGTGCACTTGTCTGGTTGTATATTGTGAAAGCTGCTATGTGTGTTTTGGGTGTATATTTGTTTTGTAGTCTAAACACGCTGCTCTTAAATAATTGCCCCTAGTGGAATTAATAAAGTTGCTTGAATTTGAATTGAACTGAAAATGGGAGAGGTCAATGAAAAACAGGGGTCTCCCGGTAAACACGAGAGGATTAACAAGTCTGCTTGAGAGGGTATAAAGCATATAAATGAGCAATTTGACCATTATGTATGAGAAACTAAAACCCACACTAACAATCTTCCTTTATTACCTCAATAAATATGATTTTTTATATCTGATATACCCACTAAAATGATATTTGCATGTCTTATACCTGAATGGCATGTCTTGACGATGTTAGATCTTCCTAGCAAATTTCTTCAGTGATGATTTAAATGTCAGCATCTGTAATCTACACAAAAAGTGACTATGACATATTATTTAGGTAGATGGAAATTAGAGAAAATTGAAAAACAATCTGCCATTCTTCACAGTTCTCACATGACATGACTGAGGAGACAGAGAGGCAAGGACAAGCATCATGAGTGTACATGTTTCCATCAATGCGGATAGATTTTCAATGGCAGGATGTGGATGATGAGGAAGTGTGCCGAGGCTTCATTAGCTTTGTCAGATGCTTTTAAGAGGTATATTGGCATGGTCATTAGTGGGGAAATCAAGTGAGTTACTGAGTCCAAAAATCTCTCTCTTAATTGGTGGAAGTGTTCAGATGTGTGGCTGCAAGTGTGTGTGCATGTGTGTACATCTGTGTTTATTTATGACTGTATTCACTGTCCCATGTAACACCAAATCAGCATTGACTTCCATTAAGGCCCTAACGGGTAAGCTCTGAAGAGTTTGCAACCATGGTTTTGAAACAATCATCCATATTCTGCTTTTATGGAAATAGGTTTGGTGATTTGTCCTTGATGCAGTGAGATGTAGCACTGGCATACTCTGTTTCAGAGTGGTCAAAAGGTGAAAATGTTGAGAATGAGCCTCGAACTAAAGGTTGATATCAAATTAGCCTGCCATATGGAAGGTTACTTTAGGTGCATAGTGACACACATGATATTCTCCCTCTGACAGCAATGAGCTTTGTGAACAGAAGTGGATGCTTTTATTTATTTATTGTTTTTCCTTATATATATACCAGGGTGCATTTCACAGAGCAGCTTGAATTGCTAGCATGCACTGTATGGGAAATATAGATACAATATAATTATGGTATTAATTATTAATATATAAATGTATTTATACAAGAGGGTGGAGCTGTGTAGGAGCAAGAGGTGGACCTGAAGAGAACCCACAGCCAGGGTCCAATTATTGTTTCACCATGAGCGTTAAAATGTAATTGAGTGAGTTACATAAAAATACCCCCACTCCAAACAGTTGCCATGAACACGGAAATTAGCAAGCCTTGTTACTTCCTTATTTATGGCAAAAGCACAAATAGTAAAGAAAACCGTGTCATGGCTGTGTCCATAGACTGTAAATAAAAAAGGACGATGCGCCCCCACTCTGCTGAAGTGAGGTTAAAATATCCTGGATACGAGCGTTGCCATCTTGAGAGGGTGATGTCACTGGGAGCCCTGCAGTTCCCGTCCAAACACACAGCTGACCAATCGCGGGCAGCTGCATTGAATGTGAGTGCGCAGATTGGCTGTCACAGCTGTCAGTCATGGTGGAAAAGCCCCCTTTTTTTAATAATTTAATAACTCAATAAAACCGAACTGATCATGAAAAAAAAAAAAAAAACAACACGTGAACAAACATCAGGGTGATGAGAACTATATTCAGTGACAGAAACCATCTTTGGGAAACATTTATTTGGTGTGTACTTTGAGTTTTTAGTTCAGCCTATGACCATATGCTAACATGGAAGGGAGGATCTTAGAACCTATACTGCATTCAGTCACCAGGGGGCGATTGAGATTTAATAGCCTCACTTTGGGGGAGCTGTCATGTCCATCCATCCATCCATCCATTTTCTTCCGCTTATCTGGAGTCGGGTCGCGGGGGCAGCAGCCTAAGCAGGGAAGCCCAGACTTTCTTCTCCCTGGCCACTTCGTCCAGCTCTTCCCGGGGATCCCGAGGCGTTCCCGGGCCAGCTGTGAGACATAGTCTCTCCAGCGTGTCCTGGGTCTTCCCTGGGGTCTCCTGAACATCTCACCAGGGAGGCGTCCGTGAGGCATCCTAATTAGATGCCTAAGCCACCTCATCTGGCTCTTCTCAATGTGGAGGAGCAGCGGCTCTACTCCGAGCTCCTCCCGGATGACCGAGCCACCCTACGGAGGAAGCTCATTTCGGCCACTTGTACCTGCGATCTTGTTCTTTTGGTCAATACCCAAAGCTCGTGACCGTAGGTGAAGGTAGGAACAAAGATCGACCGGTAAATCAAGAGCTTTGCCTTTCGGCTCAGCTCCCTCTTCACCAGGACAGATCGGTGCAGAGTCCGCATTACTGCAGACGCTGCTCCGATCCGCCTGTCAATCTCTCGCTCCATCCTTCCCTCACTCGTGAACAACTTACTTAAACTCCTCCACTTGGGGCAGGATCTCGTCCCCGATCTGGAGGGGGCACGCCACCCTTTTCTGGCTGAGAACCATGGCCTCGGATTTGGAGGTGCTGATTCTCATCCTGGCTGCTTCACACTCTGCTGCAAACCGATCCAGTGAGAGCTGAAGGTCACGGCCTGATGAAGCCAATAGGACCACATCATCTGCAAAGAGCAGAGAACCAATCCTGAGGTCACCAAACCGGACCTCCTCAACACCCTGGCTGCGCCTAAAACTTCTGTCCATAAAAGTTATGAACAGAATCAGTGACAAAGGGCAGCCCATATCAGGGGGTCCGAAACCCCCTGATACGGGCTGTCATGTCGTCCATCTTTATATACAGTCTATGGCTGTGCCCTTTTGAATCTTCACTCCTGGCTCCAGGGGTGCAAACTCATTAGGGGGGGAAAGGTAACAAGAAATTGGAATCCTTTAGGGGGCAATTAAGATAACTGTTTTTAAAAAGCTAGAGAAAATTGTTTAGAGTGGGAAAAAAAAGATAAAACAAAAGAAAAATAGTGGTAATTATCGTTATGATAATTACCTATTAAAAATTACATTACACACGAAATTTGTAAGGCTACTTGCCTTGGAAAGGCTAACCTCTATCCTTTGGGTCAATTTTGAGGGTTTCAATAAAATATGGGAGCCAGTTTTAAACACGGTGGACACCTCTGGACTGGACATGGCTTGATCTAATTAGAAAACATGTGAACCGAGCACAGCATATTCCAACAATATGAATGTAACCGTACCAATGGGGTGGTATTTGAGTTTTTGTTTTTTTTTGTTGTTGTTGTTGTTTTTTTTCTGTTTGTTTGTTTTGTTTTTGTTCTTTTTTGTTTGTCTTATGTGTGTTTGTCTGTGTGGTGTATGTAAGATACTTTTGTTCATGTTCTGTGTGGTCATCCAAAATTATGATAAAAAATGGTTCTGTACACATATGGTAAATGGTAAATGGACTGTACTTGCATAGTGCTTTTCTGGTCTCATTGACCATTCAATGCACTTTCACACTACATTGTCACATTCACCCATTCACACACACATTCGTGGCAAAGGCTACCATACAAGGTGCCACCTGCTACTCAGTAATCAGTCACTCGCACTCACACTCTGTTGGGGTTCAGTATCTTGCCCAAGGATACTTCAACATGTTGCCCGCAGGAGCCAGGGATTGTACCACTGACCTTCCATTTAGAGGATGACCCACTATACCTCTGAGCCACAGAAGCCGACATATTGAAATGTAAACGTGCAATTATATTAATAGCAGAACCTCAATAAATAAAATTATTAAAATAAAAATAAAGAAAAATGACATTACAGAATTATTAGAATTCTTAGCACCTTTTGTGGGTCATTTCCTTGTTGTTTTAAACTGTCACTATCTTTTTTTTGGGTAGTTTTTCTGTACTTTTTAGTTATTTCTTGCTGATTTTGGGGTCACTTCTCCCTTCTGTTGCTCATTGCCTTCTTCCCATGTTTTTGAAAGAAGTCAGGACAATTTGCTCAGGTTTTAAAGGGTTAAGATTAAAGGTTCGACTCCCAGATGTTTTATATCCCGAAGACAGGTCTGTCTCATGTATCTTTATTTGTTTGTTTTATGTTAAAATGGCAGTCATCTTTTAGTGACTCTGCTCAGATAAGTACCTGCTCTGTGTGTGTGTGTGTGTGTGTGTGTGTGTGTGTGTGTGTGGGTGTGTGTGTGGGTGTGTGTGTGGGTGTGTGTGTTTGTGAATACGGCCCATGTGCAGCGGCTTAACTTGAAGCTCTTGTCAGGATCAGTCGATCAGGTTACTGTCGTTCCGGATTTGTTGCTGTCCTTGAGCGAGGCGTCGCCTCTGGGGGTACAGGTTCTCGCTCATGTGGCATCCCTCCACATCAAGAGAACGCCATTCTTCATACAGCGGTGAGTTCATTTCCATAGAATGGAGCGATGCATTCTTTTATTTCCCAAACACATCCTCTCCATCTCAATGGGAATGTGCGTGTTGCTGTGCGCAGAGAAAATTGAATTCCCAACTTTGCTGCTCAGTGCAGGAAGGCATGAATGTATAATTAGAGGCCTGTAGGCAACAGATAAGAAAAATAAAGACTCACTTTGATGTTGATCACAAATTATTTCATGCTTTGAGTATGTGCACGCTCATGCTTGGATGCGCACTCACAAACACAGGCACATGTGTAATGGGAAAATGTACACACTAATATGTGTCTCAGTTGTCACGGGCTGACACCCACTCAGACTGTAAACTTGCACACACACACACACACACACACACTCAAACATATATTCTAAACTGACACAATAACATCAATAATTTGCAAACACCATTAATCCTGCAGCTCTCTCTCTCTCTTGCTCTCCCTCTCTGTGGAGACCTTTGCTTGGTATTTTCCTCTGTTGTTATTCTTGTTTGGTAGTTGTGTCTTTCACGCTCTCTCCATCCATCATACACAGAACTGCTTGTCATTTCTGAAATTGCTCCCTCTGCGTCCTCTCAGCCAGTGTAACAGGCTTGAGAAATTAGGTTACATATTACTTTGAGATAAATTGTTAATATTATATATATACATATATATATATATATATATATATATATATATGTATATATATGGGTTTGAGTGTGTGTGTGTGTGTGTGTGTGTGTGTAATATTAAGTATGATTTTAAATTTTTAAATGTTTTTTTCTTTTAATTTCTTCTTCTTTTGTGTTTTTTTTCCTTTTTTTGCTGAGACTGCCCCCTTTAGGTTTTTTTTTTTTTTTTTAGAAATTGTCTGTCACACTGCTTTATTTTGTGGAAAAAGCATACATTTCAATTCCTCATTAAATGGAAAGTTTAGCTGCCAACAAAATAAAATTTTAACCTACATACATACATCTTCCGCAGCTCTCTCATCCCTGTCCTAAGCCCCTTCCGCCAGACAACCACAAGCATATGCCAGCCTGTTCTCATTCCAGTGTCTTCAAATACCTTCACTTTGTTTGTGATTTTGGAGTAAGATACAGACACCAAAATCCACCTTCGGTGGTTGTATGAAATGCCACTGGATGGTGTCAGTTTGTAACGCAGCTGAGCAGAACCTTTACTGGTGTTATAATACGCTACCGCTCAGCCAGACAGCACCTGGCATGGTAGTTTGATATGCTGATGGGCAGACTCAGATTATGACGCGGACAGACAGACCTGTTATGGCAGTATGATATGACGCTGGATTGTGTTAGGTTGAATTGCTGCCTTACTACTTAATATATGGAGCTGGAAGTTCCCTACAGGGCAGGCTGGATGGGTCCAACAAACCCCAGACTTTCACCTTAGAACCACTGCGAGTTTGGACTAACCATAATATTTTTTCTCTTGACATAATCACATACTTTTGTTGCCTAATCCCACCATGTGCATTCCAGCGATGATTACAACATCCAAGAACATCAACGGCAGATGCAGAAAGATACCTGGAGCATAATATGTGGAGGCAGAAGTCCAGTACATTTGAGAAAAGCCTGCTCTATCAAACATGTAAGTACACCTGACAGTGATTTCATGATGTATGTACAAACTGACAATCCTACACCTCTGAAGCAAGGTGAGAAGAAGTACTGGAGGTCTGAAAACAACTGTTTGAACAGCGGATGTTAAGTTGCTCTTTAAGCATATTACTCTGTTGATTTCAAGCAGCTCGGGGCAACAGTGTTATTCATTGCTTGGTTGTATCTTTGATGTCTGCACTCTGTATGTGTGTTCTGTATGCAATATGACATTCTCCAGTCAGTGTGCACTACAGATGCTGACAGCATGTGTCCTACTGCCACTACGTTATCAGTCAACCGATGTCATGAAAATCTTCCACCAAGAGTCTCGAGGCTAAAACATTGTTTCCTCTAATGTGTGTCAAAACTAGATCGAGGTGAAAGAATGTAGGAACACACTTTGTTGATTATCAAGCTTTATTGCATTTTCCCTTTGATGTAGTTTTACTCCATTTTCAAAGATAATTGTATTATGTGCTCTCTCAATGATTATTATTTTAAAGGTACACCAAGTAGCAAAGCTTCCAAAAAGTTATTCTTTGTCTGTGTGAAGGGACCACTGCAAGTTGAAGCAGTCCCTCGGGGTCTGCCGTTGGTGAGCAGCTCCACTCCACTGCCCCAAGCTTTCCTACTGCAAAAGTACTTCACACAAAAAGAAAACACACTCTAAAGATGTTTCGTATATACTGCTGGAATATCTGCAAGATTTTGCTGAATATTTAACATAGGGTGCCAGTTGCACTACCAATTTTGCATATCTACTGAAATAATTGTCATCTAAATCAGGGTGTCCAACATGTTCATTTATTAAAGCATACAAAAAAGGTTTTCTGAATAAAATAAGACAACTAAACCTGACAGTGCTAAAAAAAAAAAAAAAAACAAAAAAAAAAACAAGAAAAAGCATCATCACCACTGGGTTGAATTGTTTTGGGTTTTTTTTTAAATAAAACTTAAATTTATCATAATGCAAGTGAGAATAATGCAGTAGTGCTCAAGTGAATGGACTTAACAGCTTGGGGCCTCTTGAAGCTATAAAACTGATTTGGCTTACAAGCAATTTCTGTTCAAGTGACTAAGCACCATCTGTTAGTCAGGTATCCAGATCTTTTCACAATCCATTATGTATTAATACCATGTATTCATGTCCATTGTGAGCATTCATACCAATAAATGTTGCAAAATGTGCGTGCGCACTGAGTATTATCTTAATTTGTGGACCGCTTAGTGAGTCATGTCTGCAAAGATATGTCAAACTGAACTGTCCCCCAGTGAAATGAAAGAATGTGATGTCTGCAAATCCTGTCTTCTACTTATAGACTCCACTCTGCCATACCAAAAACAATGATTTTGAAGGTTTTCCAAATAAAATAAGATGACTAAACAAACAGACAAAAAAATATACATCACCTCTTAGCAGCATGTCTTTGTTTTTTTAACATCATCATAATGCAAGTGATAATAATGTAGTGCAATACAAGAGGCATTTTGCTGGTCAGTGTT
This sequence comes from Plectropomus leopardus, assembly GCF_008729295.1. Classification (NCBI taxonomy): domain Eukaryota; kingdom Metazoa; phylum Chordata; class Actinopteri; order Perciformes; family Serranidae; genus Plectropomus; species Plectropomus leopardus. The sequence continues at coordinate 3,219,736 of NC_056471.1, read as the reverse complement.
AGTGTACATTATAGACTGTAACACCCTCCCTGCATAACAATTATCCCCCTCTAATATATATATGATCACAGTGGAGTGGATGGCGTTGCCCACAGGGATAAAACTAATCCTCAGAATTTCCATTTATCAGCGGTGGGCAGAGGCTGCTCTCTGTGCGGACCATGGCCCATCACATCTAACAATGTTTGAAAGGCTGTCGACCTGCTTCCCGACAAAACAAAGCCCTTTCATTCGCTCTCCCTCCATTAATAGCATCTTATAAGGCCACGGGCCTGCGTGTAATGCCTTCCAAACATATTCAATTTCATCATAATTAAGAATAGATTATCTATCCAGCTAAGCACGATTTATCATAATCATCATTCCAACCTTTTAGGGAGTTTAAATAATTTGACGCAGGGATCCATAACTCCTTGCAACACCGCAATAATTTGTTTACAGCCACATCTATTTGCTATACCATCCATCAATAGTAGTAAATCTAAAGTCCATTTTATGGCGCATTTCTCCTCTTGGAAAAAAAAAAAACAGTTTCGGGCTCACCCACATGTCTCGTGGCTCATGCTCTCACAAGTTCAAATGAGATTAAACCAGATTGTTAATTGTAAACAGTGTGAGGATAGCGGGGCGGTCCATGGGGCATTGATGGATTAAGATAACAGAAGAGATGGTGTCATAACTGGAGATAATCTACTGATTCATTAAGATAAGACAGGAAATGATAGCTAAGAGGGATCTTTTCCACAGCCCCTTGTACACAGCTTGTTCCCCATCTCGCTCATTAAATAGAAATGAAACGCCGAGCTGTTGGATCTGTTTGGCCTTCCGATGTGAAACCTAGCTGATGCTGACAGGCTGTCATCAAGCTGCCAAATATCCACTGGATCTAGGTACGGAAGAGAAGCTGCCGTCCCACAGAGCAGCAGCAGCCAAGTGTACTTCCACTGGTTTCCAAACAAGTGAGGTGGCTGTTTTTTACCAACATGCTCCTCTTATGATGCCAACTTTTAGTGCAGATTTACAAATGTTACATATAATCTAAAATGTTTTTTTTTTTTTTTTTTTGCAGATGGGGGTACAATACAAGGAGTATGTTTTAAAATGTTAATTTCAATAATACCAGTAATGCATAATGCCTAAAATTATTATACTATAATAAGTTGAATTAAATTGTAAATCTAAATTCAATAAACCAAATTCTACACTTAGTGGGGATGCTTTCAGCTGTATGAGGCAAAAAATTGTCTCAATTAAATATTTAAAATTATTTACAGAATTCAAATTTTTAAGTACTTTTTTAGGTAATTGCCTTGCTTTTTTCATTTTTTTATTACCTTCCCCAGGTGGATTTGTTTTAGGGTTTTTTTGTGAATGTTTGTTTTGTTTTGGGTTTTTTTCCACTAATTTTCTTGTACTTTTTTAAAAAAACTAATTTCTTGCTTATTCTTATTTCTTTATTTTTAAGTTCTTCATTACCCTCTGCCCATGTTTTTTTTGGAGGAAGTCAAGCCAATTAGCCCATGTTTCAAAGGGTTGAAAAAAATATATTATGAAATATATATTAATATATATTCCCCACTATATTTTCTTCTTATGTCATTTCCTTTGTGATGTTTAGATGTAAATATCTAACATTATCTTTGATAATGTTATTATCAAAAGTAGTTCTGCAGATGGTTATTTTTCCTTATTAAAGCATAAGCTACCCTTCTTCTGGTGTGTGCTTGAGACTACACGCAGTCTGTTACAGAGTTAATGTCTGAGTCAGTGTAATGGAGATTATGGGATGGTTGATAGATGGATTGATTGATTGATTGATTGATTGATTGAGCTGTGGGCCTCAACTGTTTACGTCTCTTTTGAGAGCTAATAATATAAAAATCAATATGTGCTGGAAGGCTGAGAGTTGAAGGTGCTGGAGGAGAAGCAGATAGCTCCAGGAGGAGCTTCTGTACATGGAGGCAGGTGTTTGTAGAGCATCTCTTCCTCAATCTCCTTCCGCTCCTTGCATCTCCGAGCATGGTTTGGACTGATGTTGTTAGTATTTACCCAGCCGGTGCTGTGGCTGGGCTCCGCAGGCTCCACAGCCATCTAATTGCCTGTCACATGAAAAGCTTTGTCTTTTGTCACCGTGGATCAACTGGAGATCAATACTGCCAACAGAGAGAGTGAGGCATGTGTGTACATGTCTGTGTGTATATGTCTGTGTGTGTGTGAGGGGGGAGACAAATGAGTTTGAATACCTGCAAGGAAAAGGGAAGCTTTGAAGGATGCAGTAGTATTACTGTCATCTTGTCGCCTGGCGTTCACAGGAGAGAAAGCTTTTTTTTATGTGCACACACACACGCACACACAGGCACACGGAATATTTCGACATACACAACCTGGCTTGCATATGAAATCTGGCATATGCACAGCGTGACACACTGCCTCGCAGCACTGCCAAGCGCAGGGTTAAAAAGTGGGTGGACTCTAGCTGGAAAACCTCATTAAGTTTTAATTCCTTTCTGTATCCTATTTCTATAATGGAGAATTGATTTTTACTTAGTGCACTGGACCAGAAATAATTCTATTTCAAATCGTTTTATTCTCCTCTGTTTGTCTTTGTGTGTGTACGGCAATGTGTGTGTGTGTGTGTTTGTGTGTGTGCTCGTTTTCCCACATTTAGTGGAGACGCTGATGTTTTTTCCTTAATCCGTTTGGAGCGAGTAAAAGAGTGTGTCATTCTTTTTGAACACACGCTGTTTAGCTGCTTTAATGGATGCACACTTGCTAATGCTTCCAGGGGGCACATACCTCTAATACCGTCAGTGTGAGGAACATATCAGGTGGCTCTTTGAAGACTGACAGCGCAGCATTATTGAGTAATCACCGGGTGTCATTTGCTTCACATGATGATATCGGGGTAATGCCCGCCTTAAATCAACCAACACTTCATAACAGCTTCAATATCACTTCTCCAGATGAAAGTCTTTGGATGGTGTTGTCGGGGGAATAATGAGGCCCGGCTGAGCCACAAACAGCATATTGATTGGCTCGGAGGTTGAAATTGGATCCCAACACACGACCCGGAAATAACACCTCGGCTGAGTTTTGCAGGCCGATGGGAACAGGCATTCTTTGTTAGCTTAGCTACAATTGGAGCTGCAGCAGGAAGTAATCACCTCCCTTTAAAGTCCTCACTAAGAAAAAAGCAATGAAAAAAAAAACTTTTTTGATCACGATTAATTACTGAATTTCAGTCACAATTATTCACATTTTTTAATCATGAGTTCAATTCCAACATGTCATATATATATATATATATATATATATATATATATATATATATATATATATATATATATATATATATATATATATTATATATATTGATGTTAGCTTTACAGTTTGTTTTTTTGTTTTTTTTTACTAAGTCATGTTAAAATCTCTACTGTTAAAAGACCTACAGTGTCAACCACTGCCAATCAAAACTTGAAGGTTGGATGCCAATTTACCAAATAAGTCTAAATGAAAATGTTACTATGGCTGTCAAACTATTATTTTTTTTAAATTGCGATTAATCACATAATTTCTGTATTAAATTGCAAGTACTCACACAATTTAATTTTATTTATTTATTGTTTTGTTTTGGGTTTTTTTTTGAAAATTGTTACCAGATTGCTTTGATTAGGAATCAAATGACAGCAACAGAACTGCATGGGACCAGCATAAAGTGGGTATGTCTGATAAGGGGACACTTGTGGGTACCCACAGAACCCATTTTTATTCAGATATCTGGAAGTCAGAGGTCAAGGGAGCACTTTGAGTATTTTTCCATAACAGTGTAAACAGATATTTTCTGAAAACAAAGATGTACAGTTTTCAAAAATATCCGCTTCTGTTTGGACAGGACCTTAGTCCTGTTTATTTAAATCTCGCTTCAGTTATATTTCCATATTTCTGTCTCTGCAACTGTCATTGCCTGTCTTTTTTTTCCGTATACAGTCCTTCTCTGATTGCAAACACAAAAACTCTGACCTTTAAAGGCAGCACATAAACTTCCATTATGTTCATTTCAGCAATTATACACCCACTGTGGAGTGATGTTTGTAAGAGTTTACACAGCAGATGTTTTGACAGATTCCAACATGTTTGATGTAGTGTCAGATGTCCAAGCGGCTGCAGCCGGTGTTTATGGCTGCTGTAGCTCGAGCACAGAGGTTTTTTTTTTTGTTTCATACACACAAACATTTTACTCTTGCTTATTTCATAAACAAAAACATGTTCCACTCTTCAATATCTATAAATATCTGAATGTTTGCATTTTCATTAAAAAACAGTGGAGAAAATTGCATGTTTGTCAAAGAAATTCTTTTTCAAGAGGAAAATTGATTTCATATTTAATGTTTTTTTCTGAAAAAAAGAAAAAAAATAAAAGTTGCAAATAGCAATTAGGTCAGTAAGTTAGTAGTCCTCTTCTTCTGTTACCCTGGGATCATCTTGTTCATTTGTGCTTGGACACAGAAAAGTTGTTCTATTACACAACATCCATAACACTGTAGAAGTGAAAACACTGGTTGATGGAATATCTGTTTGGACTGAGCTATTGCTTTAATTCAGATAAGTTATATTATGCTAAAAAAATCCACCAGATGTCATTGTGTCTTAAAGTCAGAGTTGTGACCTTGGGGGGGGGGCAAGGAGCTTTGCACCTGGCAGCAGTGGCCCCTTCTTTGGCCAGGACACTAAACACTATAGCACAACAAAAATGTCTTGTAGATGATGACGCAAAAGCACAACGACGTAAGTGTACTCAGGTACGGAACATTACTAATGTGAAAGCTGAGCGGCAGGGAAGTGGAGGAGGAGGGCAGTCGCTCTTGGACACAAATCAATCCTACCTATTATGAAAACAACTTCAGGATAGGACAGGAGGGGGAAAAAAAGGCAGATGGTGAAATTATTACCCCAAGGGTCCCTTGTGAAGATCATCTGATCCATTCTCCATAATGTGTTTAAGAAGATTTTTGAGGGATGCTTTCCTCGCGTGCTCAGCATTCCATAAGTGACATGGTATCGATGATGCTTACCGTATGTGTATTAAAGTGCCACTGCTTACGGGCATGATAAAGAGGATCACTGACACAATCAATCTTGATAGAGTTAAGGAGGCTTCCTGCTCCTCATCAGACATTTACTCTCTGTGGGTGTGAAGCTGCAGCCGCAGCCCCAGCAGCCTACACTGGCTTCAGTTACTAAGACAACTAATAGGCCGCCATACCCCGACACATCGTATTATGATCGATTGGGATTCATACTGTGCTTTTATATCACATTTACAGTGATGATGATCCTTTCCTCTTCGTGAACAATAGCTGCACTGCCTTATCTCCCCTCTGACATTAAAAACAGTCCCAGTTATTATTATATATCCTGATATCATTTTCTCCCTCCTGCTACTGATTCTGCTTTCTCAACTCAACCGCCCTCGCAACCTATTTGTCTTCTTTCTCTCTCACCCAATCTACCGTCCTCCCTCCCTCTCCCACCAAACCACATGCTCTTATTAAGGCTGAACTCCTCCAAGACCCCCTGTATCTTCCTCCCTCTGCCTTCACCTTGCCCTCGTCTGCTCCCACGGCTTCTCTGCCGCTGCCCAATTTCGCCGACCCGAGTTTCCAAGTTCCACCTTTGTTGCTGAGAGTCCTCCTCTGGGGATCCCAAAGCAATAATACAGCATCAGAGGCAAAGGCAATAATCAAATCTAATGCACTCACCGATCTGACTTCCCTAACCCCGCTTATTCCTTAATTTATTAGACATGGGAGAGAGGAGGGATTGAGGCATTCAACGTGCGTCTGGCTCCTGAGATTCTTTCAGCAGATATATTGTTTATTGCTTTGGGTTTTTACCTGGCGTACCATCCTCAGTCCATTTCAGAAGAGGATCTTTCAGAGAGTACATATTGTTTCTGACTAAGCTTTCAAAACTGAGTTTTTACTGCAATAGCTTCACATCTTTCCAGAAAAAGGAATCAGTATTTAAGTGTTAGGAATGATTGAAAGCCTCGAAGAAAGGACTCAACTCCGTGTTGGCAGTGACGAATGGAAGTAGATAGAGAATGGACACCGAAACATGCTCGCTCTGTTTATTTGATGTTGCATGGTGCCGCTCTGTTAGTGACCTTCTGCATCTACTTATGACTCTTTAGGTAATCAAATGTGTCAGCTGTTTACACAACAGGATGCCATTACTGTGATGTAAACAAATGCACAAGGTGGGATGAAGCAGCACGTTATGTCTACACAGCAAAGACATCGGAACGGACATGACTATGCATCACATACATGTCTCAGTGAGGGATAGGGGCAAAGACCTATCCGCTAGGGTAAAACTAGCAGCATTCGGGGTAAGGTTAGATCATCTGTGGAGGTAAAAGGTAGTACAATAGTGGCCATGATGCTTCAGGTTTGTCCTTGTGGCTGGCAGAAAGTAACATCAGCCAGAGGCCTTAAAACTCATCAAGGAAGGAAGAGGTGTTTAGCAGAGGAAGGGCAGAGTGGCCGCATTGATCAGTACTTTTTAAGAAGTCAGTCGAGTCAGTCGGGTGATGTCCAGCAGCAGGTAGAAAACCACAGTTCGCAGGATATCAGTAACACTGCCCCTGAGGAGGAGGAGGTAGTGAGAGGGGATGCAGTTCACACTGAGGTCAGCAGGTCAGCCAAAGAGAGAACCATGGAGCAGAAGGCTAGAGCTAGATGGCCAAGGGCAAATTATAGTAAAGAGTGGGAGAAGGTTAACAGTGACTTATTGGTAATCTTAAGTGGACTTAGAGGAAATGAGGTTGAGAGGTTAGAAAAGATGGGAGAGGTGATTTACTCAAATGTTGCAGAGAGATTCGGGGTGCATGACAGAAAGAGGGGAAAGAGAGAACAGGTAGGCAAGTCGAGAGGGTAAAGAGAAATAGAGAAGTTAGTTAAGGAAAGGACATAGTTAAGAAAACAGTGGAATATGCAAGGACAGCTTTTTTTTAGGGACCCCTTTAAATTTGCGAAGGGTTTGTTTAATCAGGAAAAAGGGGAGCAACTTAAGGCAACAAGGCTAGAGGTTGAAGAATATTTGAGAAAGACCTATTCAGACTTAGAGGAGAATAAGAGTGGAGGTCTTCCACCTGATATGCCTCCTTGAGGAGAGATAAGTCAAGAGTTGGATGTTGGGCCACCTAAGTGGAAAGAAGTTCAGGAAGTGGTTATGCATGTAAAGGCTTCTTCGGCCCCAGGGCCTAATGGAGTCTCCTACCGGGTATATAAAAGTGTGCCTGACATCCTTAAGTTTTTGTGGAAATATCTAAAAATAGTTTGGGAGAAACAAATTTTCTCAAGAGCATGGCGCAGGGTAGGGGGTGTCTTCATTCCTAAGGAGAAGGAGTCCTCAGATCTTAGCCAGTTCCAGATGATCTCTCTCCTGAATGGAGAGGTGAAGATTTGCTTTAGTGTAGTAGCGTAGAGATTAGCTGGGTACTTAGAAAGGAATGGGTTAATAGACTCAACGGCGCAGAAGGCGGGGATCAGGGGTGCTTAGAGCAAACTAGCATGATCTGGCACCAGATTCGGGCAGCCAAGAGGGAGAAAAGAGACCTGCATGTAGTATTTTTGAATCTGGCTGACGCGTTTGGTTCAGTGCCACACTGCCTTATTTGGAGTGCTTTTGAGTATTTTAGGGTGCCAGGAATAGTTCACTTAGTGAAAGCATATTTCAGGACTACGGTAGTACGGCAGATTTCACAACAGACTGGCAGTCTGGAGATAGGCATTACGGCAGGATGTACAATTTCACCATTGGCATTTACAATGGCGATGGAAGTAATTATCAGGGCATCCAAGTGGGTTGTAGGTTGAGAGAGACGTCAAAATGGGACGTTACTTCCACCAATTAGGGCTTACATGGATGACATGATGCTAGTAACTAGAATGGTGCCATGTACAAAGAGGCTATTAGAGAAGGTAAATAAGAACCTTAAGTGGGCCAGCATGAAAATCAAGCCAAGTAAGTCTAGAAGTATCTCATTATGTAGAGGGAAATTAAATGATAGGAAATTTATCATAGATGATGAGGAAAGTCCAACAATTAGGGAAAAGTCAGTGAAGAGCCTAGGTAGGTGGTGCAATGTGGATTTGAATGATGTTGAGCAGATTGTGCAATTTAGAAAAGATGTCGCTGAAGAACTGAATAGAATAGATGAGTCAGGGCTCCCAGGAAAGTTGAAGTTGTGGTGTTTGCAGTTTGGGTTATTTCCTAGGTTAATGTGGCCACTGTCAATCTATGAAGTCCCAGTATCTGTTGTGGAGAGAATGGAAAGGTTGATTAGCTTATATATTAGAAAGTGGTTAGGTGCTCCCAGGTGTCTAAGTAGTGTGGCATTGTATAGGAAAGCGAAACTTCAGCTGCCAGTATCTAGCTTAACAGAGGAGTTTAAGTGCACCAAGGTCAGGGTAGAGTTGTTCTTGTTGCTGTTTTTAGCCGGTGTGGTTCGAAATCCTTCCCAGGGGAGAAAATGGAACCCAAGAGCGGCAGTTCAGGACACAGAGGCTGCTCTTAGGCATGCAGAGATAGTAGGTAATGTTCAGTTTGGCTGGGGAGGCTTGGGGCTTGGGCCAGGCAAACCTGTGTGGAACACAGCAGGCTCCAAGGATAGAAGAAAGCTGGTAGTGGAACAGGTAGGTAGGCAGGGGGAGACTGTAAGGGGTGCTAAGGCAGTGGCTCAGGCTAAACAGGGTCAGTGGTTGAATTGGGAAAGTTTAGAGAAGAGGAAGCTTAGCTGGAGGGACCTGTGGAGTATGGAGGAGAGCTGCATTAGATTTCTGATAGGGGCTACATATGATGTGTTGCCAACCCCCCAGAACCTGAAGCTCTGGGTAAATGGCGACCTATCATGCCCATTGTGTTCAGGTGCTGCAACTTTAAGACATATTTTGTCAAGCTGCAAAATTAGTTTATCAAACGGCCGATATAAGTGGCAACATAATCAGGTGTTGAGAATCTTAGCTGCAGGTATTGAGGGGAGAAGAAGACACGTGAATTCAGGAGGTTTGAAAAAAGAGTCTAGATATCCAGATTGTACGTGAGGGGGAGAAACATAGAGGCAGTAAGTTAGGGAGGAAGCAGGGGTGTGGTCACCTGGAGGGAGCCTGTGATTGAGAAGTGCAGGTAGATTTAGGAGGAAAGGTTGTTATTCCCCAGGACATAGTCTGTACTAATTTGAGGCCTGATATAGTGCTGTGGTCAGCGAGTCAACGGATCATTTATTTCATTGAGCTAACAGTCCTTTGGGAAGCTTCAGTGGAAGAAGCCGATGAAAGGAAGAAACTGAGGTACACAGACTTACAGGCAGAAGCTAAGCAGAAAGGATGGAAAGCTAGGGTTCGCCCAGTTGAAATGGGATGTAGGGGATTTGTAGCTGGATCAGCTATCTCTTTCCTGGGGGAACTGTGAGTAAGGGGACAGAGTTTGAGGAAGGCCGTGAGGGAAATGTCAGATGAGGCAGTTAAATCCAGTCAGTGGATTTGGATTAGGAGGAACAATGGTAGTTGGGGACCAGCAGGGGGACCCACTGAATGGACAACTCCTTGAGGTCAGGTGTAGAGATCCACCAATCAGTCCTCTCAGGAAAGGAAGTGTGAGGGTATTTAGGAGTGGGAGTGGCCTGTTTGAGTCTATTTGTGTGAGACCATGCTGCCATCCAAGTAAGTGTGTTTGTTGATCCAATTCACCCTTATTTCCCTTAGCTTGAGTCCTGTATGTTAGTTGTAGTATATTGCTTGGGAAGGTAGCATCAGCACAGTCACTGTCTGCATAAATAGAGCCTGGTGGTGTTGCTGTTTGGGCTGTGATAGCCATGAGATAGCCAGCCTAGCCAGCTTAGTTAGCTAAGTTTAGTGTCCTGGGGGATAGCCATGTGTTAGTTTCGCCTTAGCCTTGTATCTGTGATAGCCATGTTTTAGTGAAGCTTAGCCTTGTAACTGTGATAGCTTTGTAGTAGTTTAGCTTGTATCTGTGAGAGCTTTGTAATAGTTTAGCTTAGCCTTGTATCTGTAATAGCCAGGTGGTACTGCCACCACCTGGAGCTGCTGTTGAAGGTGGCAGGGCTGTTTGGGCTGCATAGGAGCAGTGAGGGCTGGCACGAAAGGAGTGGCTTTGGGATGCCAGAGTTCACTGCCTAGCCTCCTGGAGGTGTTGTGGGACCAACTAGGCGAAACACTGATGAAAGGAAGTTCCCACCTGATGAGCACAAAGATGTGGTAGTCTTTACTGCTCTCTGACCTGTATATTTAAGCCATAGTAGCACTTGGCAACTAATGCGGACCATTGCAATGGTTGGGATTAGGAAACAAAGTCATGGATGGTTAGGTTAAGGCAAAAGAGGCACATGGTAAGGTTAAGAAAAAAAAAATATCCACAAGGGAAGTGAACTCCAGACTCTGCGTGAAAGTCAGTTGTTTGTTGGACCCACCCACCTCCACATCCACGCCTATAAGCTCAATCGCCTACTATTAATTTATGTTTCCTAAAGTGTTTCATGTGCATGCGACAGGTTCCCTCCGGCCACGTTTTCAGTGCATTCTTATCTGGCGCCTTCCAGCCATTTTGAGGTTGGAGGCAGAAGGTGGATTTTGGGGCATAAAGCTGTGAGACAAGCTAATATGCTGCAGTCTCTCATTTTTGTTAGATATCTGGTGCTGGCAAAAGTGTTGTTGCACAATTGTGAATCATTTGCTTGTTTACTAAATGAGTGAGTGCCACAGTCACACCGAATGCCCCAGTAAGCTCAGTTTAAACTTTAAACCTTTATGCGGAAAACAAGACAAATCATCAAATATTTGCATTAAACTGCATACTTCGATTCGACTGACATCATTCTGAGTCAGGTACAGCCCTACTGTTTTCCATATTTTCATGTTGAATATGACACACCAATTAAAAAACAAAGGCATTCTTGTCAGCTGCAGAGCTGTGTGCACGGCTTCGGTCTACAGGCAATAAGAGAGAAGTCTATAGCCTAGTTTTAGTGGGTTTTCCTCAATCAATCAATCAATCAATCAATCAATCAATCAATCAGTTCCATCAGATGGAAAGCAGTGTGAGAACTTTCTTATGTGCCAAGTGTGGTTATGCTATTATTATTGTCTTAAATGCAAATTATAATGTAAATGAAAACTAAATTAATTGTATCATTGCAATATATAAAACGACACTTCAACACAGTTCTGGATGTACTTTTATTCATTTATTTATTTATTTGGCATTGTGTTGACTGTGTGATCGAGGCTTTAATTGTGAATTCCAGTGGTGGACGTAGAGCCAGCAGCTACGTTTTTTCTTTTTTTTCTTTTTTTTTCTTTCTTTTTTAATAAGTCAGTTGCTTGGGATTTTCTTCAATAATATCTCCAGAAACTTGCAAAGGTGTCATGTAGAACTAACTGTAAAATTGCTTAAGGGAAGGTTTCATGTTGTGGAATCAGTGGTGATCAAATCATATTATCTTTTGTTTTTTTCATTTTATTTTTTTTTAGGTTATGGATGGAGATGCAAACTGTGTGCTGAAACCGTACCTACAGGGCACCAATTACTGAAGCACCATAAGTCTTAGCGCAATCATTTTGGTCAGAGACTCTCATTTCACATGCACATACTATGACTGCTCATGCTCATTAAACACATGCAGTAATCCTCAAACTCATTTACATCCTGGAGAAACTGACATTAATTGTGATGATGAACTGTTTTACTGCATGATTGGCGGTGGGGTGAGGTGGGGGTGTCTAAGGGCAGAGGGATGTCGTATGCCGTAAAGCCCTCTGAGGCAAACCGTGTTTTGTGATAATGGGCTTTATAAATACAATTGACTTTACTTTACTAGACTCAGTACATGTTTCTATGATTTTAGGATGTTTCTAGGATTTCCAGGGTTTTAGCTTGTATCTCAGCTGTTAACACTATTATAGTATTTAAGCATGTTTCTAAGATTTGAACAAGTTTCTAATTTCTAGGACACTTCTTAGAGTTTAGGATGCCTTTAGGATTTTAGGACATTTCTAGAGTTTTAGCATGTTTATTTAGGGGGATTTGGGGATTTTATGATGGTCCTAGGATTTTATGATGTTTCAAGGATATGGGACATTTTTAAGATTGTAGAACATTTCTGGGATTTTAAGACATTTCTAGGGTTCTAGAATATGTCAAGGATTTTATGTTTCTAGGATTGTAGCTCATTTCAGGATTTTAGGATGTTTCTATAATTTTCAGGACTTTTTTATTTTAGCACATTTCTGGGATTTTAGGACATTTCTAGGACTTTAGGATGTTTTTAATGTTTTAGGACATGTCTAGGATTTTATCACATTTCTAGGATTATAGCAGTTCTCTGGGATTTTAGGATATGATAGACATCGTAGGATGTTAGGACATTAGGGGCTTAGCTAAGACCTCTGTCCGGGGTGCAGGGGATCTTCCACGGGCACTTTTTGATAAACAAGCTCTATTTTGACACTGTTTTCTGGCATCTCATATTTACTAAAAGTAGAAAAACAATTGCCAGTGTGCATCACTGAATAGAAAATGGTTTGGGGGCTTCGTTTGGCCTGCGAGCCATAAGTAGAGTATCACTGTTTTAGTGTGTTAAACTGAGCCATGCAAACAATGACTTCTCATGGCCATCTGAAGGATAACAGTTTTTTAAGGTTAAAAATGGATGTGTGGAACTCTCTGGTGAAAAATCTGTGTAACAGCGTCACTGTGTCTAACTCAGCACGGACATGTCTTTGGGTTTTCTTACTGATATGTCAGCCTGTCCACATTTTCCCATCAGGGTCTACTAACAACTGTCATAACTTCACATCAAGTGTATTAGCCCATTGTGCTGATTAAATTTGGCCAATGCATGTTTAAATTTCCAATGTTCTAATTAGAGCTGAGACGATTAGTTGATTAAGTGGATTAGTCAACTGGCCAAAGTAATTGGCAACTGTTTGATAATATTGTTCAAGTCATTTCCAACAACAATGCCAAAAATTATTTAGTTCCAGTTTCCTAAATGTGAGGATTTGCTACTTTCTGTTTTCTCTCATTGCAAATTGAACATGTTTGGGCTTTGGACTGTTGGCTAGACAACATAAAACAGCTGAAGTTGGCTTCTTGAGCTTTGGGAAATTGTCATGGGTGTTGTTTACTGTTGTGTGACCATTAATGGACAATTGAGAAAATAATCAGACTGACATTGACCAGCAGCAGGCCAAGTGCACTGTGGTCCATAGAACTCAACTCACTGCAGATACCAAATTCATGACACACAAAATCTTAAAGAAACATGGTCTTTATTATGATATCTGAATCATGTGATCACTATGATGGAAAGCAGACCTCAGAGCCCTTATAAGCCACATGCCATGGCAAAAACAAGTATATCACAGTCATGTGTGTATGTTCTATAAAACATTCCAACAATGTTACATGAGAACAAATGGGAACATTTTCAAAGCAATGCTCAGAGCATGTTATTGAGGCATGAGATCACAGAATTACAGATTTTTATTTTATGTTTGATGAAATGTGTCTGTAATGTGACCTGTTAACAAAAAAACATTCTGGCAATTTAAAAGAAAACATTACAAAACATTGCACTCTATCATCCTCAGATTTTCCAAAAAATTGTTAGCTGGGTGGGTACATTCTCATGTGACATTTATTTTTTTGTAAGCAACCATCAGTGCTATGCAACACTTTCTGTATATTTTTCACATTTAAAGTGTACCAGGAATGATAAGGATTACGCAGACTTTTAATATGGCATATAAGTGCAGGAAGTGTTGAGTTTTATTAACAGTGATCAAAAAAATACATGAAAGCAGAAGCTGCTGAAATATACAGGCCTTTGTCACAGCTGAAACTTTAACACATCGGAAAAGCAAAAGTGCAGGTGTAAATAATAAAATGAGTCATTACTGAATTTACTTCACTGTTTCAGGTTCAGGGTCCCTCTAATCCACCCAGGGTACTCCTTATTGGCTCACTGCCACACTGTCATTAATGTTACTATTAATATCTGTGCTTTTCCTGCTATGACAAATTAAAATGTCTGCTGTAAAAGAGACCCATTAGTGGATGAAAACAATGTTTCTTTGAGAGGGGTGATGGGAGGAGTTATTGGACTGTGTTTTTTGTATTTGTATCAACAGCTGTCTTTCTTGCTATCTTTCTTTCTTTTTTGTCTCTTGTTGCCTGCCAAGGGACTGTATGTAAATCAGCAGTCCTGCTAACTCCAGCATTTTTTACATTTGTATTGTATGCTGATGTTTATTAATATGCTGTGTCCCTTTTAAATTAACATTAAATAGAAATAGTGAAATAAATAAATTAAATAGAATTTAAAAAAGTGTCCCCAAAAAAACATTTTCTACATAAAAGCCAGGATCCAAACTCACAAACATTCTAAGAATACCCCCACAGAGCTCCTAACTTTGCCCTAAAACTCTCTAGCAAGGAGTCCTATAAGGATTGATTTAGGAATTCTCAGAGCAGCTCTGATTAAGAAAGGGACAGAAACTTTTACATTGGTGAAGAGGTGCGGTTGAATCTGTTGCCTTGGTATGACACATTCTAATTACAGATGTGATTGGTTGTCACAAACACCCCCTTTTGTGAGCATGCAATGTGTGGACATCAAAATGAAATAAATTAATCAAGACCTGTGTTAAAATATATATGAACTTATGATCATTTCCTGTTAAATGATACATTTAATTTTATCAGTTTACATATATGTTGAAATAATTTCATAATGTTTACCTAAACAGTTAATTTGGTT